>NW_028136736.1:160700-186200 GCF_965140915.1 Aythya marila | reverse complement strand
ACCTACCTGATGTTCTCCAAATCCCAAAGTCCACTCCCAACAAACTTAAAACACATTAGGAAATCAACGAAACCCAACGGAAACCCCAAAACACGTCAAAAACACCACAAAAAAAAAGCGGGATCACCCCCAAAACCGAAAGAAAAGCCTAAAAGCCAGTGATCCACCCCAAAAGTCCCCCTAAACCTACCTGATGTTCTCCATTACCCACAATTTACCCGTTTTCACCATGATGAACAACAAGAACCAAACAAAAACCAACGGAGACCCCAAAATATGTCAAAAACACCCCAAAAAAGAATGGGACCACCCTAAAAAACAGAAGAAAACGCTAAAAAAACAGAAGAATTCCCCCAAAACCATAGATTTACCACCCAGAAAAACTTAAACTCACCTGATATTCTCCAAAATCCACAATTTACACTTTTCCAACATGATGACCAACAAGAACCCAACGGAGAACACAAAACACATCAAAAACACACCAAAAAAGAACGGGATCACCTCAAAAAAAAAAAAAAAAAAAAAAAGAACAGAAAAAAAAAAACAAATACCATGAATCCACCCCAAAAGTCCCCCTAAACCTACCTGATGTTCTCCAAAACCCACAATTTAAACTTTTCCACCATGATGACCAACTAGAAAGGTTAGGGTAAAGATTTTCATTTGTTAAAGCTGAAACGCAGTATGCAATCTGGGACGTCACAGCCAGAGCTGCCTATGGCAAGGTGAGAGAGGAAAAGATGGAGCAGATGTTCTACTCCTAGTTTTTTCTTTATACGTAAATAAAAGTTTGAGCTAATTCCAGTTGGAAGAGTTCCAATTACTTACTTGGTCATAATGTCTTTTAATATTGAAAGCTGCAGCAAAAGCATGGGGATTTTTGCTTCTAGAAACACCCTAGTTCTCTTGTCTGCACTATGCATGCTTTTGAGCTAAAACTGGTTAAAAAATGAAAAGAAAAATCACATACACACACAAAAAAAAAAAAAAAACACACCACAGCTGCTGCTGCTCTATTCCCACTTCCTTGTGCTTTGCCCCTACTCTTTCCCAGGTGATTGGGTTTGGGTGCTAGTCGGGGCCAAATGGTATATGAGTCCCAGGCATCCCCTCAGAGAGCTCCTTCTGCTTGGGCTGTTCTTTGGGGTGTTTGTTTTTCCTTCGGTCAGTTGCAGGCTTCTTCAGGTGGATGAGAGTTTATGGACTGATGCGTTTCCAAGTAGCGAGGGGTACGCACATCTTTTTGAGGTAACAGCTAGTAGGATCTGTTAGAATAAACTAATGTAGTATTGATGCCTTTATTGCATGCAGTTCTTTATCAGGTGAGTAACTGTTGCGAGTAACTGAAGTCAATGTTACTTGGTGTGTTTGCTATGCAGTGCCTGGGCAGATTATTGCACGAGACACAGCTTTCTGACATCTGGCCCAGCAACTACTAAATAAGGGGAGGGGAGAAGCTGAAGAATGACCAAAGGACAAGGCCTGGGAGGAAGACTACGAGCCTTCAGTACGAGCGGCCCCCAGAGGGACCACCGGAGACTGATAACGCCTGCACCAGTGGGAGGGTTTGGATTCTGGGAACTAATTAGAATAACCCTGCCTTTTGTAGAAGTAGTAATGAATATGTATTAGCCTAGCAGCATAAAAACCAGCCGCCTGATGTAACTTGTGTGTGTCTTGGTGGAGCAGATACTCCTGGCACACCCAGCGCTGCTTGCTTACCTCTATTCCTTTAATAAATCATAAACATTAATTGTAAGCCTATTTGGGACTCGGTCATTTATTACAAGTGGGACCTCCCGATGGGTGGAAGCTGTCGGGATAGCTCGGGATGCTGAGGCGTGGTGCTGCAAGGAGGTTGGTGGTCGGTGGCGCCCTGGGGCAGGCCGAATTGGGAGGGGGCGAGGCGGCGGGTGGTCGGTGGCTTCTGTGGAAAAGGCGCTTGTATGGGGGGCTGCGCATTCAGAGGAACCTTGACAGGCTGCAGACAGGGGCAGGCAGGAACCTTTTGAAGTTCAGGAGAGGGAAATGCCAAGCCCTACCCCTAGGGAGAAACACCTCTGTTTACCAGCACTGGCTAGCTCGATACTGAATAAGCATTTCTGCATGGAAGGGGTGCTTTGCTATTAGAACAGGCTGCCTGGGGAAGTGGTAAGAGACCCGATCCTTAAAAGTATTGAAGAGACATGTGGACATAGCCCGGGAGTCCGGCCTCCGGCAGGGCGGGAGCTGGCTCTTCCGAGCCCCTGTGCTCCGGTCTTGTGCGACGCGTTTGCAAGCAGCACCGGGTGCCGGGTCCGACATCGGACGGTTCGGGGACGGCGATTCCGGGGCCGTCGGCTAGCGGGGGCCGGCTGTGTCGTGTCCCGGGGATCCGAATTCAGGGGGCGTGGGGGCCGGCCGTGCAGTGAAGCGGGGGGCTGGCGTCCGCCGGCTTCCCAGAGAGCGGGCTTTCGGTGCCGTGCGGTTCGGTGGCCGGCCGTCCCGAAACCCTGGGCACCGGTCTTGTGCTAGACTCAGCGGGCTCCGGGGCCGAACTCGGCTTCTCGGGGCCGGCGGTCCTGGTGTCCAGGTGTCCCGCCTCGGGCGGCGCGGGGCCGGCTGTCCCTAGCAGCTGGGCTCCCAAGAGCTTCTGGGCTCCCAAGCGTCGCCCAAGACCGGATCGCAGAGAATCGGGACGGCCGGCCACACCGCTGCGACTAGCACAAGCGTCTCCCGACAACGGAGCCCAGGGACTTGCGAGGGTCAGATTCCGCGCCCCGGGATAGAGAAACGGGGAGCGCGGGTCGGCCGGCCGCAGCTTCGCACGGGACCAAACTCCCTGTCTCCGGGACGGCCAGACCCCGAGCCGGCAGACAGCAGCCTCCCGCTTCACGGCACAGTCGGCCCCCAACCCGCCCGAGTTCTGATCGCCGGGACACGGGACAGCCGGCCGCGCCGCCCGAGGCCGGACACCTGGAGCCCGGGACCGCCGTCCCTGACAAAGCCAAAGTCGGACCCGGACCCCGGGTGGGCTCGGCTGCCCACCTGAGTAAAACCACCACTGTCCTTTTTGGCGCCCAACGTGGGGCTCGAGGGTTGAGATAACAGTAGTATTGATTGAATTATTTACAACTAACATATTGGTTGTCATAATGCTCGGTTTTCTGGTAATACTTTTCTGTGTGGATATGTTGTATGTTGCCCACTCTCTGTTTTCTTTTTTCCTTTACATCCGATCGGAAAAAATGTTGAAGTCTGTGCTTGTTTTTTTATCATGTTGTGCTGTAACATATTGGCCTTCAGTTTTGTTTGGTATTCAAGCCCGGCATTCTTATCCTCCTGGTCTCCTGGAGACTATATTATTGAAAATTTTAATATTACAGTGCCTTCTTTTTTGCCCCCAGCAGTCAATCAGTGAATAATATCGGGTGTGGTGCCTTCTACTTTTCTCCCTGTGGGCTAAATACAGCAGCCTTTCAGTATCTTGGATACCGCTGGTGAGATATTATCCTCCTCTTACTAGGTGTAGTGTTTGTTTCTTCCCCAAGGCAAAGCAGTTTATTAAGAATATTATCCAAGGACCTGTCCCCAGACAAAGTTGTGGGTGGCAAGGTGTGTGGGGGGATTTGGGCAGGTACCTATCACGGTTTTCTCCTCCAATGGTTCTAAATTTCACCCCTGAACAAGTACAAAATCCAAGAAAGTTGGTAGAATGTTTGAAAGATGTATGCCCTGACCCTGGCAATACTAGAGAACTCCACTGGCTGGCTGCACTCTGCTGGGGTCTGGCTTACGCCTATCAGATGTCAATTAACATTGCCCAGCACCCTCAAGGGGATAGGGAGGTTCTTGAGTTTGATGATGAGACAGCACACACTGTGACCACCCCAGAGGACCGACCATCTTTGGTATCAGTCGCCCCTGTAGTAAAGACAAAACAGTGGAAACGGAGATCAGGTCGTTTAGTAAGGGAAGGAGCGCCTCCTATGGATGAGGGAGAAGAGGAAAAGGCAAGCGGCTCTAAAGCAGCGTTATCACGGCAACATCGCGAAGAAGAGACTGAAATCATAGATGAATCAGAAACTACTCGGTCTCTATCCTTGAGTGAGCTGCGAGAAATACGAAAAGACTTCAGTCGCCGTCCAGGTGAGCACATCCTCACTTGGCTGCTTCGACTCTGGGATAGTGGGGCCAATACCCAACAGCTAGAAGGCAACGAAGCCAAGCAGCTGGGATCCATTTCTAGAGAAAGGCTCATTGACAGAGTAATTGGAAGAGAGGCACAAGTTATCAGCCTCTGGAGGTGAATCCTAACAGCTGTGAAAGAAAGGTATCCCCACAAAGAGGATATTGTCTCCCAAGTAAACAAATGGACCACTATGGATAAGGGCCTCCAGCAGCTGCGGGAATTAGCTGTGCTGGAGATGCTTTATAGTGATTTAAACAACGCCCAGGCACCTAAAGACCCCGATGAAGTCCAATGCACAGCGTCCGTGTGGCGGAAGTTTGTACGAGCTGCACCCCCAACACATGCCAGCACACTGGCAGTCATGGGTTGGGACGAGGGGATGGGGCCAACTGTGGACAACGTGTCCAATCAACTTCATAAATATGAAGAAAATCTCTCTGCCCCAGTACGGGGCTGCATTTCAGCTGTGGAGAGACTGTCCCAACGGTTAGATGAACACATAGCTTCGTCCTCACCTAGACGGAAAAATCTTTCGGCCATCAAGCGCCAGCAGTCCCCGGCTCAAACAAGAGAGAATCCGGGACGCACACCGCGAGGTACCTTGTGGTTTTATTTACGTGACCACGGAGAAGATAGGAGGAAGCGGGACGGTGAACCGACCTCGGCCCTAGCTGCTCGGCTACGTGAGCTACGGAAAGATACAGCAGCAACAAAGAGGGCCCCTAGGAGGATTGCTGCCCCAGTTTCTGTTGAACAGTCCCCCAGAGGGAGTAGAAGGAACAGTAATACTCCTGACCCTGACGAACAGACTTCTCTTTCACGTTTGGAAGAAATAATTGATAGATACTCCGACCAAGACTAGTGGGGCCCTGCCTCTGGCCACGTAGAGGAGAGGGACAACCGGATTTACTGGACTGTGTGGATTCGATGGCCTGGCACACCGGAACCGCAAAAATAGAAAGCTTTAGTGGACGCAGGCGCACAGTGTACCCTAATGCCGTCAGGCCAGCAAGGGGCAGAACCCATCTCTATCTCCGGAGTGACGGGGGGATCCCAAGAGCTAACTGTATTGGAAGCTGAAGTGAGTCTAACTGGGAATGAGTGGCAAAAGCACCCCATCGTGACTGGCCCAGAGGCTCCGTGCATCGTCGGCATAGACTACCTCAGGAAAGGGTACCTCAAGGATCAAAAGGGTACCGGTGGGCTTTTGGCATAGCTGCCTTGAGCACAGAGAAGATTGAGCAGCTGTCTACCCTGCCTGGTCTCTCACAAGACCCTTCTGCTGTAGGATTGCTGAGGATTGAAGAACAGCAAGTGCCAATTGCGACTACAACTGTGCACCGGTGGCAATAGCGCACCAACCGAGACTCCCTGATTCCTCTCCATGAGTTAGTTCACCATCTGGAGAGCCAAGGAGTGATCAGCAAGACTCATTCACCTTTTAACAGTCCTATATGGCCAGTGCGAAAGTCCAATGGCGAGTGGAGGCTAACAGTGGACTATCGGGGCCTGAATGAAGTCACACCACCACTAAGTGCAGCAGTGCCAGACATGCTAGAACTCCAGTACGAACTAGAGTCAAAGGCAGCCAAGTGGAATGCTACTATCGGTACTGCTAACGCATTTTTCTCTATCCGTCTAGCAGCAGCATGCAGGCCACAATTTGCTTTCACTTGGAGGGGCATTCAGTATACTTGGAATCGACTGCCCCAGGGGTGGAAACACAGCCCTGCCATCTGCCATGGGCTGATCCAGACGTCACTGGAACAGGGGAACGCTCCTGAACACCTGCAGTACATCGATGATATCATCGTATGGGGTAACACAGCAGAAGAAGTTTTTGGGAAAGGGAAGAAAATAACTCCAATTCTCCTGAAAGCTGGATTTGCCATTAAACAGAATAAGGTCAAGGGACCTGCACAGGAAATCCAGTTCTTGGGGGTAAAATGGCAGGATGGACATCGCCACATTCCGACGGATGTGATCAATAAAATAACAGTTCTGTCTCCGCCAACCAGCAAAAAAGAAACAGAAGCGTTCCTAGGTCTTGTGGGATTTTGGAGAATGCATGTGCCAGGCTATAGTCAGCTTGTCAGTCCTCTATATTGAGTGACTCGAAAGAGGAACTGACCATTGAGGCCATCACACAGATTACCCATCAGTGTGAGACCTGTGCTGCAATCAAACGAACCATGAGGGTAATGTCTCCCTGGAACAGGGGCAGATGGCTTGGATTTCGATATGGTGAGGTCTGGCAGATTGACTACATCTGACCACTTCCACAAACCCGCCAAGGCAAACGGTACATACTCACCATGGAAGAAGCAACTACTGGGTGGCTGGAAACATACCCTGTAAACCATGCCACGGCCCGAAACACTATCTTGGGCCTGGAAAGACAAGTGCTGTGGCGACGTGGTCCACCAGAAAGAATTGAGTCCGACAATGGGAGTCACTTCCGAAACAATTTGATCACTTCCTGGGCCAAGAGACATGGCATTGAGTGGGTGTATCACATCCCTTATCACCCACAAGCCTCTGGGAAGATTGAGAGGTACAATGGATTGTTAAAAACTATGCTGCGAGCATTGGGTGCTACGACATGGAAACATTAGGATATAAATCTACCAGAGGCCACTTGGCTAGTTAACAACAGGGGGTCTGAAAGCCGTGCTGGTCCTGCTGAAACAAAACCCCTACACACTGTGGGAGAAGCTAAAGTCCCTGTAGTGCTTGTGGGGAAGTGGATAGGGAAGGCGGTGTGGGTTGCCCCTGCCATGGGAAAAGGCAAACCCACTCGTGGGATTGTCTTTGCCCAAGGTCCAGGGTATACCTGGTGGGTGATGCAGAAAGATGGGGATATCAAGTGTGTGCCTCAAGGAGATTTAACACTGGGAGAAAATTAATCCTAAAGAGAAGCACAAACATAAAAATGCTTCAATGAACAGAAAACTATGGTGATGAGACCACCTATATACTAACCAGACCTAATTGTGACACAAATGTTATGAAATAAGGGGTGGAAGTTGTGTTGGGTCTGTCTGAGCTGGAGTCACCTTTTCCCTGCAGCAGCCCGCACAGCGCTGTACTCTGCACTCGTAGCTGGAACAACACTGAAATCACTCCAGTGTTGTGTCTATTGCTGCATAGTGCTGGCACAGCATCAGGACTCCTTCCAAGTCCCCAAGAGCCAGGCACGGGTGCCGGCTGTCCCGTGTCCCGTGGGTCCGAACTCGGGCTGCGTGGGGTCCGGCCATCACGCTTCCCAGGGCTCCGGTCTTTGGCGACGCATGTGTCAACCACACCGGGTTCTCGGTACGACCTCGGACGGCTCTGGAGCTGTCTGTCCCTAGAACCTGTGCTCCGGTCTTGGGCGAGGCATGTGCCAGATGCAGCGAGGTCCGGAGCCGAATTCGGGCGCTTTGAGGACGGTGATCCCCCCGGGGCACGGGATTCTGTCCTCCGGTAGCGTGGGTGCCAGTTGTCCCGTGTTCCGGGGGTCCGAACTCGGGCTGCGTGACGCACGGCCATCCCGCGGCCCTGGGCGCCGTTCTTGGGCGACGCATGTGCCAAGCGCACCGGGTTCCCGGTCCGACCTCGGGCGGCGCGGGGCTGGCTGATCCTATAATCTGGGCTCCGGTCTTTGCGATGCGTGTGCTGGACTCGCCGGAGACCGTGTGTGACTTCGTGCGGTTCGGGGACGGCGATCCCGAGGCCCGTGTGTCCGGCCTCCGGCGGCGCGGGTGCCGGCTGTCCCGTGGGTCCGAAGTCGGGCGACGTGGGTGCCTGCCGAGCCGTGAAGCGGGAGGCTGCTGCCCACCGGCTCGGGCTCTGGCCGTCCCGGAATCCAGCAGGTTCGGTCTCTTGCGGAGCTGCGGCAGGCCGTCCTGCCCTCCCCGGTAGCTCCTGCCGGAGGCGCGGGATGCGACCGTCCCGAGGTCCTAGGCTGCGGTCCTGGGCGACGCGTGTGCTAGC
Source organism: Aythya marila (assembly GCF_965140915.1). NCBI lineage: Eukaryota > Metazoa > Chordata > Aves > Anseriformes > Anatidae > Aythya > Aythya marila. The sequence continues at coordinate 178,051 of NW_028136736.1, read as the reverse complement.
CGCAGCGGGGTCCGGGTCCGACTTTGGCTTTGTCAGGGACGGCGGTCCCGGGCTCCAGGTGTCCGGCCTCGGGCGGCGCGGCCGGCTGTCCCGTGTCCCGGCGATCAGAACTCGGGCGGGTTGGGGGCCGACTGTGCCGTGAAGCGGGAGGCTGCTTGTCTGCCGGCTCGGGGTCTGGCCGTCCCGGAGACAGGGGGTTCGGTCCCGTGCGAAGCTGCGGCCGGCCGACCCGCGCTCCCCGTTTCTCTATCCCGGGGCGCGGAATCTGACCCTCGCAAGTCCCTGGGCTCCGTTGTCGGGAGACGCTTGTGCTAGTCGCAGCGGTGTGGCCGGCCGTCCCGATTCTCTGCGATCCGGTCTTGGGCGACGCTTGGGAGCCCAGAAGCTCTTGGGAGCCCAGCTGCTAGGGACAGCCGGCCCCGCGCCGCCCGAGGCGGGACACCTGGACACCGGGACCGCCGGCCCCGAGAAGCCGAGTTCGGCCCCGGACCCCGCTGAGTCTAGCACAAGACCGGTGCCCAGGGTTTCGGGACGGCCGGCCACCGAACCGCACGGCACCGAAAGCCCGCTCTCTGGGAAGCCGGCGGACGCCAGCCCCCTGCTTCACTGCACGGCCGGCCCCCACGCCCCCTGAATTCGGATCCCCGGGACACGACATAGCCGGCCCCCGCTAGCCGACGGCCCCGGAATCACCGTCCCCGAACCGTCCGATGTCGGACCCGGCACCCGGTGCTGCTTGCAAATGCGTCGCACAAGACCGGAGCACAGGGGCTCGGAAGAGCCAGCTCCCGCCCTGCCGGAGGCCGGACTCCCGGGCTATGTCCACATGTCTCTTCAATACTTTTAAGGATCGGGTCTCTTACCACTTCCCCGGGCAGCCTGTTCTAATAGCAAAGCACCCCTTCCATGAAGAAATGCTTATTCAGTATCGAGCTAGACAGTGCTGGTAAACAGAGGTGTTTCTCCCTAGGGGTAGGGCTTGGCATTTCCCTCTCCTGAACTTCAAAAGGTTCCTGCCTGCCCCTATCTGCAGCCTGTCAAGGTTCCTCTGAATGCGCAGCCCCCCATACAAGCGCCTTTTCCACAGAAGCCACCGACCACCCGCCGCCTCGCCCCCTCCCAATTCGGCCTGCCCCAGGGCGCCACCGACCACCAACCTCCTTGCAGCACCACGCCTCAGCATCCCGAGCTATCCCGACAGCTTCCACCCATCGGGAGGTCCCACTTGTAATAAATGTCCGAGTCCCAAATAGCCTTACAATTAATGTTTATGATTTATTAAAGGAATAGAGGTAAGCAAACAGCGCTGGGTGCGCCAGGAGTATCTGCTCCACCAAGACACACACAAGTTACATCAGGCGGCTGGTTTTTATGCTGCTAGGCTAATACATATTCATTACTACTTCTACAAAAGGCAGGGTTATTCTAATTAGTTCCCAGAATCCAAACCCTCCCACTGATGCAGGCGTTATCAGTCTCCGGTGGTCCCTCTGGGGGCCGCTCGTACTGAAGGCTCGTAGTCTTCCTCCCAGGCTTTGTCCTTTGGTCGTTCTTCAGCTTCTCCCCTCCCCTTATTTAGTAGTTGCTGGGCCAGATGTCAGAAAGCTGTGTCTCGTGCAATAGTCCGCACAGGCACTGCAGAGCAAACACACCAAGTAACATTGACTTCAGTTACTCGCAACAGTTACTCACCTGATAAAGAACTGCATGCAATAAAGGCATCAATACTACATTAGTTTATTCTAACAGATCCTACTAGCTGTTACCTCAAAAAGATGTGCATACCCCTTGCTACTTGGAAACGCATCAGTCCATAAACTCTCATCCACCTGAAGAAGCCTGCAACTGACCGAAGGAAAAACAAACACCCCAAAGAGCAGCCCAAGCAGAATGAGCTCTCTGAGGGGATGCCTGGGACTCATATACCATTTGGCCCCGACTAGCACCCAAACCCAATCACCTGGGAAGGGTAGGGGCAAAGCACAAGGAAGTAGGAAGAGAGCAGCAGCAGCTGCGTTTGTACATATTTTTTTGTGTGTGTGTGATTTTTCTTTTTATTTTTTAATCAGTTTTAGCTCAAAAGCATGCATAGTGCAGACAAGAGAACTAGGGTGTTTCTAGAAGCAAAAATCCCCATGCTTTTGCTGCAGCTTTCAATATTAAAAGACATTATGACCAAGCAAGTAATTGGAACTCTTCCAACTGGAATTAGCTCAAACTTTTATTTACGTATAAAGAAAAAACTAGGAGTAGAACATCTGCTCCATCTTTTCTTCTCTCACCTTGCCATAGGCAGCTCTGGCTGTGACGTCCCAGATTGCATACTGCGTTTCAGCTTTAACAAATGAAAACCTTTACCCTAACCCTTACCCTTATCCTAACCATTAGCTTACCCTTATTCTTACCCTAAACCTAACCCTAATCCTTACCCTTACCCTAATCCTTACCCTACCCTTATACTTACCATTACTCTATCCTTTACCCTAACTCTTACCCTTACCCTAACCCTTATCCCAACGCTTACCCTAAACCTAACCCTTTCCCTAAACCTTATCCTCACCCTAAGCCTTACCCTTAGCCTTACCCTAACACTTACCTTTGCCCTAACCCTTACCCTTACCCTAATCTGAACCCGAACCCTAACCCTAATACTCTCACCCTAACCCTTACCCTAAGCCTAACCACAGTCCCAACCCCTAACCCTTACCCTAACCCTCTAAACCTACCCCTAACCTATCCCTAACCATAACCCTCTAAGCCTAACCCTAAACCATTAACCCTAACAATAACCCCCAACCCCAACCCTCACCTGAAACCCTAACTCTAGCCCCAGTCCTAGCCCCTAACCCTAACCCTAGTTCCCGAGAACTACATCTCCCGGTATGCTCTAGGCATTCAACATGGCCTCCCGGAAGTCCCGAATCCGAAAACTACATTTCCCGGCATACCATGGGTACGCAACATGGCCTCCCGGAAGTCCGGAGTCCCGAGAACTACATCTCCCGGCATGCTCTGGGCACACAACATGGCCTCCCAGTGCCGGAAAACTACACCTACCAGCATTCCCCGCACAGCCAGCATGGCCAATCACAGGCCGAGTGCTCGAGAACTGAATTTACCAGCACTCACTGGAACCCTCACCGCCCTTACAAAAAAAGCCTCAAGCCCGAACATCCAAAAAACCTCGAAACCCCTACAGACCTAACCCAAACTATTTACCACACTAAACCCCTGAAGACCTATGCCTAAAACCCCTAACCCAAAATCTTAGGATGCTCAAAACCCAAACCCAACCCAAAACGTTAGGAATGCTCAAAGCCCTAGCCCAAAAACTTAGGGCGCTCCAAACCCTAACCCCAAAACATTAAGACGCAAAAAACCCTAACCCAAAAACTTAGGGTAATACACCATAAATGTTTGCTCATTGTCTTTTGTATTATAAAAACAAGGAGTTCTGTTTCAGGAGCAGGAGTTGCGAAAGCTCCCTGCTGAAGTAAGGAGCTGCATAATGCTTGCCTAGACACTATGAAAATTCTTTTGCTTAATTTTCTTTTTAAAGAGATTTAAATTCTTAAAAATTCTTTTGTGCGCAACAGTGCGCGCAGTCGCAGAATATACCAGGATGTGCTGCGTAATCCCAGAATTAGCAAGGTATAAAAAGGGACCCTGGCAGGGGTGAGGTGCGTGCCGTTGGCGGAGCTGAGACTCCCCGGCTGCCCAGTGCTGTTTTGCTTGATGTTTGCTTACTCAATAAATTCCTTTCTATGATTAATACAATGCTCTCTGAAAATTAATTAAGGGGGCAACTTATAACACTTTGGATGCTCAAAACCCAAACCCAAAAACTTTGGACGCTCAAAACCCTATCCCAAAAACACTAGGACGCTCCAAACCCTATCCCGAAAACAGGACGCTCAAAGCCCTAACCCAAAAACATTAGGATGCTCCAAGCCCTAACCCAAAAACATTCGGACGCTCAAAACCCAAACCCAAAACATTAAGATGCTCCAAACCCTATCCGGAAAACATTAGGAAGCTCAAAGACCTATCCCAAAAACTTAGGACGCTCAAAACCCTATCCTGGAAACACTGAGATGCTCAGAACCCTATCCTAAAAATTTAGGATGCTCCAAACCCTAACCCAAAAACATTAGAACGCTCAAAGCCCTGACCCAAAACATTAGGATGCTCCAAACCCTATCCTGGAAACATTAAGATGCTCAAAACCCTATGGCGAAAACTTAGGATGCTCATTACCCAGACCCAAAATATTAAGATGCTCAAAACCCTAACCCAACTACTTAGGATGCTTGAAAGCCTATCCCAAAAAATTAGGGCACACAAAAGCCTAACCCCCAAAATTAAGATGCTCAAAATCCAAACCCCCAAAATTAGGATACTCAAAACCCTGGCCCTGGAGAACCTAACCTGAAAAACAAACAAACAAACAAACAAACAAACAAACAAAAAACAGATCTTAAAACCCTAACCGTAAATAACTGACCAAAAATAAAACCTTAAGACTCTAACCCTAAAAAACATATCAACACTACAACCCAAAAAAACTCTAATACCCTAACACGCTAACCCTGAAACCCTTAAAACCCTAACCCCCAAATCCTTAAAATCCTAACCGTTAAAACTCCAACCCTAAAAACCTTAAAGTCCTAAACATAAACCCTGAAACCCCTTACCCTGAAACCCAACCCTAGTGCCCAATCCCTGAAACCTTAAAACCCTGAATCAATCTGTAGCAAATAGCATAGGCTGAGTCGAGGATCTCAGTACAGTAGCATTATTATTCGAGATTACAATGGCGGGTGTCCCACAAGCAGGAGGGTGCCTACTAATTCCATACACAGTTTATACACTTTTTATTTCTGCCGAGGACCGGGACCCTCCCCTGTTTCCCCTTTAACTGTGCTGTTCAAGGTTCATAATCTAGCTGGTGCTTCACAGAAAATACACAGCTGCTGGCCTGTTACAAGTCACATTTCTTTTGAGGTTTTTACTCTTTGAGGTGGTAATGTTTCTTACGCCGTGATTTCCACCTAATTGCTGTAAGGATTCTGGTTGTCTGCGTTTTACAAGGTTGTCTGTTATAATAAATAAAAGTCCCAAATAGGATTACAATCAAAGTTTACAATTCACTGAATGAATAGAGGTAAGCAAACAGTGCTGGGTACGCCGGGAGTCTCTGCTCCACCAAGACGCGCACCAGTTATACACCAGTTACCTCCCTTAAGGGATATAGAGAAGCTCTCTCAGATACGTCAGTCCTACTTCTCCTGCATGCGGCCGGAGGTCGGTCTAATTCTGGTGCTGTTGGTGGTGGAAGCTGGGGCAACGGTGGTACTGGTGGCGATACCACAGCCACCGGAGGGGGAGCCGCCGGGGGTGGATTGTTAGGATATGGAGGTGGTAGCTTATCCAACGGCTCACGTTTATCTTCTTTTTCTTTTTCATGTTCTTCTTGTTCTTCAAATTTCTTACCTGCTTTTAGTGTAAATATTGAGGCTGGAAAAGGACCTGAAGTCCTCCTGATCCATAATCCTGCATAATCACTTTCTTCCTGGCTAAAAGGTTCCTTTGAATTAACATGGATATTTAAGGCCTGGCAAATCCAGTCTTTGAAGGATCCAAAAACAGGCCAAAAGACATGTAGTCTTAAAGGCTCCTTTGGCCATTCTGTCACACGATACTGGACCATTTTTAATTTACTTTTTCCTTTTCTGGGGTCCCTATCATTCCAATTTCTAATCGTTATTCCTAATGGACTTTCTGGTGGTATGACTGGTAATTTGCTCCCTTTCTTCTGGTCTCTGGTCTTCGATTTTGTCTGACCCATCTAGGAATTTTACTATGGCAATTCCCACAGCCCTTGGTTACCTTAGTAAGAGTGTCTTGCAGGGGGTCGAGGACCTATCACACACCCACAAATCCTATAGGAATCCCTTCGGTCCTTCACCGGCCAAGTCCCTCGTGGGAGATTGGAACCGCGGTTAGAAGACCTCCACAATCGCTTTGGAACTAAGTTCCATCTCAGTCACACTCTTACACACACAGGCAACCGAACCCCACCCAACCGAACGGTATACGCTTTAAATGCTTACGACTCCGTCATCTTTGTTCGGATCTTCACACACACAATTGTGGGCAAAATATAGTGCTGCAGCTGGCAAGGGAGCTGAAAAAAATAATCAGAAACTTTGCTTACCTTTATTCAGGTTCAAGATGCCATTAGTTCCGACCTGACTCAAACAGCAGCCACCAAATGGTGGGGGTGCCTCTCCTAGATCAAACCAGAAATCAGGAACCAAAGCCCTCCCGGACGAGCCCCCACTTGTAATAAATGACTGGGTCCCAAATAGGATTGCAATTGAAATTTACAATTTATTAAATGAATAGAGGTAAGCAAGCAGCGCTGGGTGCGCCAGGAGTCTCTGCTCCACCAAGATGCACACAAGTTACATCAGGCGGCTGGTTTTTATGCTGCTAGGCTAATACATATTCATTACTACTTCTACAAAAGGCAGGGTTATTCTAATTAGTTCCCAGAATCCAAACCCTCCCACTGGTGCATGCGTTATCAGTCTCCGGTGGTCCCTCTGGGGGCCGCTCGTACTGAAGACTCGTAGTCTTCCTCCCAGGCTTTTCTCTTGTCCATCTCCTTTGTCCATCTTGGCTGGATGGCAGACACTTGCATAGTGTCCCATCAACAGTTGTAATAGTTAGCAATTATTCTGAAACCCCTTTGTTCTCTTATCCCCTATTGACCCGAATTGCTGGACCATTCCTTTGGAAGATACAAGAACTATATATATTAACCACTCTGGTTTTCTCAGACTTTTCATCATATCATGCGGCCCTAGCATTGTTCCATATTGACACGAATCAGATGAACTCATTTCACACTGTTAAGCTGTCTTATCACTGCAAGCATATCTCAATACCACCTTCCTTCCCTCTACAGGATGTAACTGCGCAAAAACAACATTTTTATTCCCACAACCTTGATCCCCTTACCCTGAAATCCTTATTCCCCTTAAACCTAACAACTCTAACCACAACCCTAACCCTTATTATCAACCCCCTAACGCTAATGACACTGACCTTAATCCAAACCCCAAACTGCCCCTAACCCCAGACAACCAACAACGAAACACACACACACAAAGATGGAAACTACAAAAAAGGCAAAACCCTGGATACAGGCCCCAAATCACAAATACGCAACCAAAATGCTACAGAAAAGCCCCAGATGCAGGCCCCAAATGCTACTGCTAGGCCTCAAAAGCTCAAGATGCATCCCAAAGCAAAAATGCAGACCCCAAACGTTACAGAAAAGCCCCCAAACCCAGGCTGCACAAGTCTACAAGCAGGCCCCAAACTGCCAAAAGAAGCAGGCACCAACCACACCCAGATGCAGACCCCAACTGCCCACAAGCAGCTCCTACCCCACCACCCCCTCCCAAGAACTGGACTCCACCCAGACACTGGCCCAAGACCCGGACCCGATCCCCGCCAACCCCCCTACCCTCCCCCCGACACAGGTGTACAAGCAGCTCACAACCCGCCCCTTCAGAGACCGGTCCCACTCCCCCCACCCCCCCAAGACATGGGATACGGAGGTGTACAACCAACTCCCAACTCCCTCCCCCTCAAAGGGAGGCCCCAAAGACCCCCAAATGGAGGCTCCTAGAGTGAACAAGCACCTCCCAACTCCCCCAGGCACAGGCCTACCCCCCCCCCCAAACACAGGCCACAAAGGTGTATAAACAGCCCAGACCCCCCTCCAAGACCATGGCCCCTATAGTGTACAAGCAGCTCCCAACCACCCACAGATGCAGGCCCCAACCCTTCTCAAAAGGGAGGCACCTAGAATGCATGAGCAACTCCCAACCAGCCTAAACATAGGTCCAAAAGTGCACAAGCAGCTCCCAACCCCCATCAAATACAGACCCCAAAAGTGTACAAGTAGCTCCCCCCCAGAGACAGGACCCAAAGGTGTACAACCAGTTCCCAACAACCCTGAGACACAGGCCCCAACCCCCCCCAGACACAGGGCCCCAAATTCTACAAGCAGCTCCCAACCCCTGCCAGGCAGGCCCCCTACCCTATACAAGCAGCTCCCAACCCTCCCCCCCCCCCCTCCCCGAGGGAGGCCCCCAAGCCCCCACAAACACAGGCCCCTACAGTGTACAGGCAGCTCCCAGCCACCCCCAGATGCTGGCCCCAAAGTTGTACAAACAGCTCCCAGCCACCGTGCAGAAACAGATTCCTACATTGTACAAGCACTTCCCAGCCCGCTAGACACAGGCCCTGACCCCCCACAGATGCAGGCCCCAAAGGTGTACAAGCAGCTCCCACCCCTCCCCCAGACGCAGGTCCCAAGCCCCCCCCCCAAACACAGGCCCCTACAGCACCCAACCCCCTACCCCCGATGCCAGGCCCAAAGGTGTAGAAGCAGCTCCAAACCTCCTCCCTCAACCCAGGCTCCAACAGTGTACAAGCAGCTCCCAACCAACCCTCCCCTTCCCCCCCCCCCCCCCCCCCGACAATGGCTCCAAAGGAATACAAAGAGCTCCCACCCCTCCCCCAGATGCTGGTCTCAACCCCCCTCCCCCCGCCCCCAGAAGCAGGCCCCAAAGGTGTACAGTCAGCTCCCAACCCCCTCAATGCTGGCCCCAAGGGTCTACAAGCAGCTCCCCCCTTGCCCCCAGATACCGGCCCCCAGACACAGACCCCAAAAGCCTAATCACAGGCCTTGAACTCTAGAGGCAGGCTCCAAAACCCAGGACAAAGCCCCAGTGGTTCGAGACAGGGCCCAAATCCCAGACACAGGCCCCAAACGCTAAACATATGCCAAAAAAAGTATTAGTGCTTTATTAGGCCCCTCTTCTTACACAGCTCTTCAGAGTGCAGTTTGCTCCTTTGAGCCTGTGCGAGACACCTGTGAAAGAAAAAGAAACGCATAGGCCTATGCAGCATCCAAAGACACAGCACAACATGGTAAGTTACTCTCATCTGCTCCCTTACCTCTGCCGCTTACAAGCCCCCGAGGCAGATGCTTCAATCTACCCTCTTCAAACAGCTACAACACCTCTAAAAGACAAAGAGGGGATGCTTAGAGGAACAGTGAGACCTACAACACAACAACTGCTACATCTGTTCCTCACTCACCTTGCCAGAGGCAGCTCTGCGTGTGACGTCCCAGGTTGTACACTGCGTTACCTAACCCTTACCGTAACCCTTACCCTAACCCTTCTCACCCTTACCATTACCCAAATCCTTACCTTTACTTTTTCCTTACCCTTCCCCTTTCCTTCCCCTTCCTCTTACACTTAACCTAACCCTTACCCTTCCGCTTCCCCTAAACCATATCCTAACACTTTCCCATACCCTTACACTTACCCTAACCCTTACTATTACCCTAACAATTACTCTTGCCCTAATCCTTGCTTGCACCCTTACACTTATCCTAACCCTTACCCTTACACAAACCCTTACTCTAGCCCTTACCCTGACCCGTACCCTTACCCTTAACTTTAACCTAAAACTAAACGTTAAACCTTAATGTAAAGCTTACCCTTTCTGCTACACTTACCCTTAGCCTAAATCTAAACCTTACACTTACCCCTACTGTAACCCTCACCCTTATCATTACCCATATCCTTACTCTTACCCTTACCCTAACCCTTCTCCTTACACTTACTGTTACCTTTAACATTACCTTTACCCTAAAACTTAAAATATCCTTATCCATACCCTTACCCTTACCCTAATCCTTACCCTTACACTAATCCTTACCCTTAACCTAACCCTAACCCTAAACCTTACCCCAGCCCTTACCCTGACCCTTACATTAACCCTAATCCTTACCCTAAAACTTACACTTACTCTTAAACTTAAACTTACCCTTAACCATTACCCTAACACTTACCCTTATGTATCCCTCACTCTAACCCTAAAATTAACCCTAATCATTACCCTAACATTTACCCTTACCCTAACCCTAACCGTAACTCTAACCCTTACTCTAACACTTACCCCGACCCGTACCCTTATTCTTACCCTTACCCTAACCCTTACCTTTACACTTACGGTTACCATTAACCTTACCCTTACCCTAACACTTATCCTTAACCTAACCCTTACCCTAAACCTTACCCCAACACTTACCCTGACCCTTACATTAACCCTAACCCTTACCCTAAACCTAACACTTACTCTTAACCTTAACCTTACCCTTAACATTAACCTAGTACTTATGCATACGTTTTCCTGACTTTAACCCTAAAACTAACCCTAACCATTACCCTTACACTTACCCTTACCCTAACCCTAACCCTAACCCTTACTCTAACCCTTACCCTGACCTGTACCCTTACACTTACCCTTACCCTTATACTTACCCTAATTCTTACCCATACCATAACCCATACCCTAACACATATTTGTACCCTTAACCTTACCGTTACTCTTAACCTTACCCTTACACTTACCCTTACTCTATCCGTTACCCTTACGCTTACCCTTAACATAAACCTTACCCTTGACCTTACCCTTGACCTTATGGCTTATGGTAAATAAGCCATACAACAACACTTACATGTACACTTACGCTTACACTTACCCTAGCAATTACTCGTACAATTACCCTTACCCTTAACCTAAGCCGAAACCTTAAACCTTACAGTAAACCTTACCCTTTCTGCTACACTTCCCCTTAGCCTAAATCTAAACCTTACACTTACCCTTACTGTAACCCTCACCCTTACCGTTGCCAATACCCTTACTCTTACCCTTACCCTAACCCTTCTCCTTACACTTACTGTTACCTTTAACATTACCCTTACCCTAACACTTACACTTATCCTTATCCATACACTTACCCTTACCCTAATCCTTACTCTAACCCTTACCCTTACCATAACCCATACTTTAACACATACTTCTACCCGTACCCTTACCCTTACCGTAACCCTTACACTTACCGTAACCATTACCCTTACCCTTACCCTTACCCTTACCCTTACCCTTACCCTTACCCTTACCCTATCCCTATCCCTATCCCTATCCCTATCCCTATCCCTATCCCTATCCCTATCCCTATCCCTATCCCTATCCCTATCACTTACCCTTAACCGAACCCTAAACCTTACCCTTATCCTAACACTTACCCTTACTGTAAACCTTGACCTTTCGGCTACACTTACCCTTAGCCTAAATCTAAACCTTACACTTACCCTTAGCCTAACCCTCACCCTTACCATTACCCATACCCTTACTCTTACCCATACCCTAACCCTTCTCCTTACACTTACTGTTACCTTTAACATTACCTTTACCCTAACACTTACACTTATCCTAATCCATACCCTTACCCTAATCCTTACCCTTAACCTAACCCTAAACCTTACCCTTATCCTCACACTTACCCTTACCGTAAACCTTACTCTTTTTGCTACACTTACACTTAGCCTAAATCTAACCCTTAGCCTAACCCTCACCCTTACCATTACCCATACCCTTATTCTTACCCTTACCCTAACCCTTACCTTAACAGTTACGGTTACCATTAACCTTACCCTTACCCTAACACTTATCCTTAACCTAACCCTTAACCTAAACCTTACTCCAACCCTTACCCTGACCCTTACATTAACCCTAACCCTTACCCTAAACCTTACACTTACTCTTAACCTTAACCTTACCCTTAACATTCACCTAATACTTACGCATACGTTTTCCTGACTTTAACCCTAAAACTAACCCTAACCATTACCCTTACACTTACCCTTACCCTAACCCTAACCCTAACCGTTACTCTAACCCTTACCCTGACCCGTACCCTTACACTTACCCTTACCCTTATACTTACCCTAATTCTTACCCATACCATAACCCATACCCTAACACATTTTTGTACCCTTAACCTTACCGTTACCCTTAACCTTACCCTTACTCTATCCGTTACCGTTACGCTTACCCTTAACATAAACCTTACCCTTGACCTTACCCTTACCATAAGCCATACAACAACACTTACATGTACACATACGCTTATACTTAACCTAGCAATTACTGGTACTATTATCCTTACCCTTAACCTAAGCCGAAACCTTAAACCTTACAGTAAACCTTACCCTTTTGGCTACACTTACCCTTAGCCTAAATCTAAACCTTACACTTACCCTTAGCCTAACCCTCACCCTTACCATTACCCATACCCTTACTCTTACCCATACCCTAACCCTTCTCCTTACACTTACTGTTACCTTTAACATTACCCTTACCCTAACACTTACACTTATCCTTATCCATACCCTTACCCTTACCCTAATCCTTACCCTTAAGCTAACCCTAACCCTAAACCTTACCCCAGCCCTTACCCTGACCCTTACATTAACCCTAACCCTTACCCTAAAACTTACACTTACTCTTAACCTTAACCTTACCCTTAACCATTACCCTAACACTTACCCTTACCTTTCCCTCACCCTAACCCTAAAATTAACCCTAACCATTACCCTAACACATACCCTTACCCTAACCCTTACTCTAACCCTTACCCTTACCATAACCCATACTTTAACACATACTTCTACCCGTACCCTTACCCTTACCGTTACCCTTACCGTTACCGTTACCCTTACCGTTACCCTTACCATTACCCTTACCCTTACCCTTACCCTTACCCTTACCCTTACCCTTACCCTTACCCTTACCCTTACCCTTACCCTTACCCTTACCCTTACCCTTACCCTTACCCTTACCCTTACCCTTACCCTATCCCTATCCCTATCCCTATCCCTATCACTTACCCTTAACCTAAACCTAAACCTTACCCTTATCCTAACACTTACTCTTACCGTAAACCTTGACCTTTCGGCTACACTTACCCTTAGCCTAAATCTAAACCTTACACTTACCCTTAGCCTAACCCTCACCCTTACCATTACCCATACCCTTACTCTTACCCATACCCTAACCCTTCTCCTTACACTTACTGTTACCTTTAACATTACCTTTACCCTAACACTTACACTTATCCTAATCCATACCCTTACCCTTACCCTAATCCTTACCCTTAACCTAACCCGAACCCTAAACCTTACCCCAGCCCTTACCCTGACCCTTACATTAACCCTAACCCTTACCCTAAAACTTACACTTACTCTTAACCTTAACCTTACCCTTAACCATTACCCTAACACTTACCCTTATGTATCCCTCACCCTAACCCTAAAATTAACCCTAACCATTACCCTAACACTTACCCTTACCCTAACCCTAACCCTAACCGTAACTCTAACCCTTACTCTAACCCTTACCCTGACCCGTACCCTTACACTTACCCTTACCCTAACCCTTAGCCTTACCATAACCCATACCCTAACACGTACTTGTAGCCTTAACCTTACCGTTCCCCTTACCCTTACCTTTACTGTCTCCGTTACCCTTACACTTATACTTAACATAAAACTTAACCTTAACCTTACCCTTATCATAAACCATACAACAACACTTACATGTACACTTACACTTGCACTTACCCTTGCAATTACTCGTACAATTACCCTTAACCTTACTATTAAGCTAATCCTAAACCTTACCCTTATCCTAACACTTACCCTTATCCTAAACCTTACCCTTTCTGCTACACTTACGCTTTGCCTAATTCTAAACCTTACCCTAACCCTCACCCTTACCTAAACCTAACCATTACCCTCACCCTTACCCTTACCATTATACTTACTTTTACCCTTAACCTAAACCTTACCCCAACCCTTACCCTGACCCTTACATTAACCCTAACCCTTACCCTAAACCTTACACTTACTCTTAACGTTAACCTTAGCTGTAACCTAATACTTACCCTTATGTTTCCCTCACCCTAACCCTAAAATTAACCCTAACCGTTACCCTAACACTTACCCTTACCCTAACCCTTACTCTAACCCTTACAATGACCCATACACTTACCCTTACCCTTACCCTTACTCTTACCCTTACCCTACCCCTTACCATAGCTCATACCCTAACACATAGTTCTACTTTTAACCTTACTGTTACCCTTACCCTTCCTCTAACTGTTACCTTTACACTTATCCTTAACATAAAACTTACTCTTAACCTTACCCTTACCGTAAGCCATAGAACAACACTTACATATTCACTTACGTTTCCACTTACCCTAGCAACTACTCGTACAATTAACCTTACCCTTACCCTTACCAAACCATTACCCTTACCCTTAACCTAACCCTCAACCGTACCCTTATCCTAACACTTACCCTTACCTAATCCTTACCCTTTCTGCTACACTTACCCTTTGCCTAATTCTAAACCTTACCCTAAACCTCACCCTTACCCTTATCATTATGCTTACTTTAACCCGTACCCTAAAATTTACCCGACCCTTACCCTGACCCTTACATTAACCCTAACCCTTACCCTAAACCTAACACTTACTCTTAACCTTAACCTTACCCTTAACATTAACCTAGTACTTATGCATACGTTTTCCTGACTTTAACCCTAAAACTAACCCTAACCATTACCCTAACACTTAAGCTTACCCTAACCCTAACCCTAACCCTAACCCTAACCCTTACTCTAACCCTTACCCTGACCTGTACCCTTACACTTACCCTTACCCTTATACTTACCCTAATTCTTACCCATACCATAACCCATACTCTAACACATATTTGTACCCTTAACCTTACCGTTACTCTTAACCTTACCCTTACACTTACCCTTACTCTATCCGTTACCCTTACGCTTACCCTTAACATAAACCTTACCCTTGACCTTACCCTTACCATAAGCCATACAACAACACTTACATGTACACTTACGCTTACACTTACCCTAGCAATTACTCGTACAATTACCCTTACCCTTACCCTTACCCTTAACCTAAGCCGAAACCTTAAACCTTACAGTAAACCTTACCCTTTCTGCTACACTTCCCCTTAGCCTAAATCTAAACCTTACACTTACCCTTACTGTAACCCTCACCCTTACCGTTGCCAATACCCTTACTCTTACCCTTACCCTAACCCTTCTCCTTACACTTACTGTTACCTTTAACATTACCCTTACCCTAACACTTACACTTATCCTTATCCATACACTTACCCTTACCCTAATCCTTACCCTTAAGCTAACCCTAACCCTAAACCTTACCCCAGCCCTTACCCTGACCCTTACATTAACCCTAACCCTTACCCTAAAACTTACACTTACTCTTAACCTTAACCTTACCCTTAACCATTACCCTAACACTTACCCTTACGTTTCCCTCACCCTAACCCTTACCCTGACCTGTATCCTTACACATATCCTTACCCTTACTCTTACCCTACCCTTACCCTTACCATAGCCCATACCCTAACACATACTTATACCCTTAACCTTACTGTTACCCTTACTCTGTTACTCTTACGCTTACCCTTAACATAAACCTTACTCTTAACCTTACCCTTACCATAAGCCATAGAACAACACTTACATGTTCACTTACGTTTACACTTACACTAGCAATTACTCGTATAATTACCCTTACCCTTACCCTTAGCAAACCATTACCCTTACCCTTAACCTAACCGTCAACCTTACTCTTACCATAACACTTACCCTTACCGTAACCCTTACCCTTTCTGCTCTACTTACCCTTTGCCTAATTCTAAACCCTACCCTAACCCTCACTCTTGCCCTTATCATTATGCTTACTTTAACCCTTAACCTAAACCTTACCCCAACCCTTACCCTGACCCTTACATTAATCCTAGCCTTAACCTAAACCTTACACTTACTCTTAACCTTAACCTTAGATGTAACCTAATACTTACTCTTAGTTTTCCCTCACCCTAACCCTATAATTAACCCTAACCATTACCCTAACACTTACCCTTACCCTATCCCTTTCTCTAACCCTTACAATGACCCGTACCCTTACACATATCCTTGCCCTTTCTCTTAACCTAATCCTTACCCTTACCATAACCCATAGCCTAACACATACTTCTACATCTACCCTTACCCTTAACCTTACCCTTACCCTTAACCTAAGCCTAAACCTTAACCTTATCGTAACACTTACACTTACCGTAACCCTTTCCCTTTCTGCTACACTTACCCTTAGCCTAAATCTAAACCTTACACTTACCCATACCGTAACCCTCAACCTTACCATTATCCATACCCTTACTCTTACCCTTACCCTATCCCTTACACTTATCCTTATATATACAACTTAACCTTTCCCTAACCCTTACCCTTAACCTAACCCTAACCCTAAATCTTACCTGAACCCTTACCCTGACCCTTACATTAACCCTTACTCTTACCCTAAACCTTACACTTACTCTTAACCTTAACCTTACCCTTAACCTTAACCTAATACTTACCCTTACGTTTCCCTCACCATAATCCTAAAATTAACCCTAAACATTACCCCAACACTTACCCTTACCATAACACTTACCCTAACCCTAACCCTAACCCTAACCCTAACCTTAACCCTAACCCTAAAGTACAATTAATTGATTATATAGAAGCTATTGATTTGCTCCTAAAGCCAATAAGGATGATTTTTATTGGTTGTTACAGTTTCTGTACTCAGAAACTAACCCTAACCCTAACCCGAACCCAAACCCTAAACCTAACCCGAACCCAAACCCTAACCCTAACCCCTAACCCTAACCCTAACCCTAACCCTAACCCTAATCCTAACCCTAACCTGAACCCTAACCCGAACCCTAATCCGAACCCGAACAGCAACCCTATCCCTAACCATAACCCTAACCTGAACCCAAACCTGAACCCTAACCCAAACCCTAACCCTAACCCGAACCCTAACCCTAACCCTAACCCTAAACCTAACCCGAACCCGAACCCTAACCCTAAACTGAAACCGAATCCGAACCCTCACCCTAACCCTAACCCTAACCTGAACCCGAACCCTAACCCTAACCTGAACCCGAATCCAAACCCTAACCCTTAACTGACCCTAAAACTAACCCTAACCCTAACCTGAACCCGAATCCGAACCCTAACCCTAACCCTAACCCTTAACTGACCCTAAAATTAACCCTAATCCTAAACCAACCCTAACCCTAACCTGAACCCGAATCCGAACCCTCACCCTAACCCTAACCCTAACCCTAACCCTAACCCTAACCCTAACCCTAACCCTAACCCTAACCCTAACCCTAACCCTAACCCTAACCCTAACTCTAACCCTAACCCTAACCCTAACCCTAACCTGAACCCGAATCCGAACCCTCACCCTAACCCTAACCCTAACCTGAACCCGAATCCGAACCCTAACCTGAACC
>NW_028136736.1:68200-158200 GCF_965140915.1 Aythya marila | reverse complement strand
CGAACCCTCACCCTAACCCTAACCCTAACCTGAACCCGAATCCGAACCCTAACCTGAACCCGAATCCAAACCCTAACCCTTAACTGACCCTAAAACTAACCCTAACCCTAACCTGAACCCAAATCCGAACCCTAACCCTAACCCTAACCGATAACTGACCCTAAAACTAACCCTAACCCTAAACCAACCCTAAACCTAACCTGAACCCGAATCCGAACCCGAACAGTAACCCTATCCCTAACCCTATCCCTAACCATAACCCTAACCTGAACCCAAACCTGAACCCTAACCCGAACCCGAACCCTAACCCGAACCCGAATCCGAACCCTAACCCTAACCCTAAACCTAACCCTAACCCTAACCCTAACCCTAACCCGAACCCGAACCCTAACCCTAACCCTAACCCTAAACTGAACCCGAATCGGAACCCTCACCCTAACCCTAACCCTAACCGTAACCCTAAACTGAACCCGAATCCGAACCCTCACCCTAACCCTAACCCTAACCCTAACCTGAACCCGAATCCGAACCCTAACCTGAACCCGAATCCAAACCCTAACCCTTAACTGACCCTAAAACTAACCCTAACCCTAACCTGAACCCGAATCCGAACCCTAACCCTAACCCTAACCCTTAACTGACCCTAAAACTAACCCTAACCCTAAACCAACCCTAACCCTAACCTGAACCCTAAACCTAACCCTAACCCTAACCCTAAACCAACCCTAACCCTAATCCTAACCGTAACCTAACCCTAAACCTAACCCTAACCCTAACCCTAACCCTAACCCTAACCCTAACCCTAACCCTTACCCTAACCCAACTCTAACCCTAACCCGAACCCGAACACTAACCCTAACCCTAACCCTAACCCGAACCCTAACCCGAACCCTAACCCGAACCCTAACCCTAAACCTAACCCTAAACTGAACCCGAATCCGAACCCTCACCCTCACCCTAACCCTAACCCTAAACGTAACCATAACCCTAACCCTAACCCTAACCCTAAACTGAACCCGAATCCGAACCCTCACCCTAACCCTAACCTGAACCCGAATCCGAACCCTAACCCTAACCCTTAACTGACCCTAAAACTAACCCTAACCCTAAACCAACCCTAACCCTAACCTGAACCCGAATCCGAACCCGAACAGTAACCCTATCCCTAACCCTATCCCTAACCATAACCCTAACCTGAACCCAAACCTGAACCCTAACCCGAACCCTAACCCTAACCCGAACCCTAACCCTAACCCTAACCCTAAACCTAACCCTAACCCGAACCCGAACCCTAACCCTAAACCTAACCCTAAACTGAACCCGAATCCGAACCCTCACCCTAACCCTAACCCTAACCTGAACCCGAATCCGAACCCTAACCTGAACCCGAACCCTAACCCTAACCTGAACCCGAATCCAAACCCTAACCCTTAACTGACCCTAAAACTAACCCTAACCCTAACCTGAACCCGAATCCGAACCCTCACCCTAACCCTAACCCTAACCCTAACCCTAACCCTAACCCTAACCCTAACCCTAACCTGAACCCGAATCCGAACCCTCACCCTAACCCTAACCCTAACCTGAACCCGAATCCGAACCCTAACCTGAACCCGAATCCAAACCCTAACCCTTAACTGACCCTAAAACTAACCCTAACCCTAACCTGAACCCAAATCCGAACCCTAACCCTAACCCTAACCGATAACTGACCCTAAAACTAACCCTAACCCTAAACCAACCCTAAACCTAACCTGAACCCGAATCCGAACCCGAACAGTAACCCTATCCCTAACCCTATCCCTAACCATAACCCTAACCTGAACCCAAACCTGAACCCTAACCCGAACCCGAACCCTAACCCGAACCCGAATCCGAACCCTAACCCTAACCCTAAACCTAACCCTAACCCTAACCCTAACCCTAACCCTAAACTGAACCCGAATCGGAACCCTCACCCTAACCCTAACCCTAACCGTAACCCTAAACTGAACCCGAATCCGAACCCTCACCCTAACCCTAACCCTAACCCTAACCTGAACCCGAATCCGAACCCTAACCTGAACCCGAATCCAAACCCTAACCCTTAACTGACCCTAAAACTAACCCTAACCCTAACCTGAACCCGAATCCGAACCCTAACCCTAACCCTAACCCTTAACTGACCCTAAAACTAACCCTAACCCTAAACCAACCCTAACCCTAACCTGAACCCGAATCCAAACCCTCACCCTAACCCTAAACCAACCCGAACCCTAAGACCCTAACCCTAACCCTAAACCTAACCCTAACCCTAACCCTAAACCAACCCTAACCCTAATCCTAACCGTAACCTAACCCTAAACCTAACCCTAATCCTAACACTAACCCAACCCTAACCCTAAACCAACCCTAACCCTAATCCTAACCCTAACCCTAACCCGAACCCTAACCCTAAACCAAACCCGAACCCTAACCCGAACCCAAACCCGAACCCGAACCCGAACCCTAACCCTGTAGGCTGTGGTCTCTGTTTATCAGCACTGGCATATTTGCCTACCTGAAGCCCCCCTCCATCTCATTCCCATCCATGGATCTTGTTGTGGCAGTTCTGTATTCAGTGGTACCTCCAGTAGTGAACGCCCTCATCTACAGCATGAGGAACCAGGAGCTCAAGGATGCAGTAAGGAAACTCTTTGGAAACCTGCTTTTTTGGAATCAAAAATGACTGTGAGTTCCCTGATTATTTCAGGAACTGCAAAGGAAAAATAATTGTTCCATTTCTCTAAAATATTTTCTTCAAATTATTTCTTTTGATTTAAATAATGTTATCCTTAACCTGCTACCTGATTTTTTTTCATTTAAAATACCCAATCTTCTAATTACCTAAAGAAGCAGGCTTACCATGTAGAGAAACACACAGAAAAAGAAAAACTAAAACAAAAACAAACATCAGAACCACATTGTTATCAGTTACCATCTCTTCCCATCTCCTCTGGAGCTGGGGGAGCAGCCCCAGCATTCAGGAGGGGCTCTGGACCAGGAGCCCTGTTTTCACATGGAGGTTGGGTCAGGGCTGCTGCTTCCCTGGAGCCAGGGCCATGGCCAGCAGCAGAACGTGGCCTTTTCAGTGCTACTCTCTTTTGGTCTCCACATTTTTTTCCTTTTCTCTTTTATTTGGATAAGCCATCAGATCTCGTGTACCTTGGTGACAGTCCTGTTATCTCTACAGTGGCATCCCTGTGGCTGCAGGAAGCAGCAAGTACAGTGCAGCCCTGGGTCACAGCTGGCCTCCCTGCTAGCACCACAGTAACAAGAGGGCCTTGCTCAGGGCAAACCCAGAAGCCCAGACACCTCTTCCAAAGCTGCTGCCAGGAACACAGCCAAGGGGCTGAGATCATCTTAGATCATTTTCAGCATCCACATTTTTTTCTCATGAATCAAGACTCCACGCTTTCATTTTACCCAGAACAAGCAGTAATAAACTGGGTATGTTTTGACTCATGATTGGAAACTAAGTCTGCGTTTATATTCACCACTTTTTATCAGCCTGTTCTTTTTAATAACATGCATCTGTTTTTGGGCTGCTGCTGCTGTTTGCTATCAACACCCCCTCCTTAGCCAGCTTAGAGAGACAGCTTCCAGCTGATTTCAGCCTGAGCCTGGAGGATGAGTTTCTCTAAGATGAATTCATCGAAGCTGTGCCCACTACTCAGTCTCAGCTGGCTGCAGCACAGCTGCTCAGCTCCTGAGCAAGGACAGTTTAAGCAGTCGTCACCACCATTAGGCATGTTTCATTTTGCAGCAGCAGGACATCAGATTCACCAGTGGGTGGGGGCACGTTATGTTGACAGTTATTTGGAACTTCCCTGCATTTCTTTTGTGGCTCATTTTCTAGTTTCTTTCACTCGTCAAGAGAAAGTTTGAAATGAACTCTAGGTAAATATACTTGTTTTTTGAGCTAGAGACACAACAGAGTTTTCTGGTGTTCATGAAGGATGAAGTTCCCCCACACAGAGAGCAGACTCAAAGCCTTCATGTGGGTTACATGCCATTTGTGTGGCAGAAATTGAGCCCAGGTACAGCTGAGAGGGTCAGCTTTGTGCTGGCTTTCTGCAAAGTTGTGGGTCTTATGCACTGAGCCTTTTTAGAGGAACCTCACAGAATCACAAAATCGTAGAATAGCCTGTTGTAAGGGTCCCACAGGGATCACTGGGTCCAACTCCTGGCTCCACACAGGAACACCCAAAAATCAGACCTCTGATCGTAGCTGAGAAAAAAAACATATGTATGAGAATGTTGTCCAAGCACTTCCTGAACTCTGGTAGGCTCAGTGCCATGACCACATCCCTGGGGAGCCTGTCTCAGTGCCCAACCACCCTCTGGGTGCAGAACCTTTCCCTAACATCCAGCCTGACCCTCCCCTGTCCCAGCTCCATGCCATTCCCTCAGGTCCTGTCGCTGTCCCCAGAGAGCAGAACTCTGCACCTGCCCCTCCGCTCCCCTCAGGCCACCATGAGGCCTCCCCTCAGCCTGCTCTGCTCAGGGCTGAACAATGTGACCTCATACATCTTCCCATCTAGACCTTTCACTTCCTTTGGTCATTCTTTAAGATTTTTATGTTCTCCTTACATTGTGGTGCCCAAAACTACGCACAGTGCTTGAGGTGAGGCCACACCAGTGCAGAGCAGGGGGTACACAATTGTTTAGTCTGGACTCCCCCCTCGTGAACCCACTTTGTCTGAGACCAATGACTTCATTATCTTTCAGGAATTTTTCAAAAACTCCCAGAAAAATCTTCTCCATAATAACCCCCACTCATACAGAATAGTGCATTCAAAGATTCTTGGTAAAAGGCAAGATAACTATTTAATGCTAGCAATTTAGGTAGTCCTGGCAACTTGGGTGAAACCCTGCAGTGAATTTTTAGATGTATTTCCTAGGCTTGTCTCTGTTCCTAAGCTTTCACAGATTTTGGAGCCAATCTTCTCTTTCTGGGGCATCTCCACAGCAGAACCTCTCAGGTGATTCAGGCCATGGGAACATGAGCCAGGAAGGCCCCTGGGCACCATGAGGATCAGTTTTACCAAATGAGTGTGAGAAGTGCTACCCTCTTTTAAGTTGAACCATGAACGACTACCACTGCTCTACCCCTGTGAAGGACAGGCCCTAGGCTACTTTCTTAGGCACTTGTCCTGAGGAAGTGCCTTATACTGTGAGAGGCCCAGTTCCTCTGCCGCCCCTCCCCATGGGTTTCAGTGGGCAGCCACCAGTTTTGTTGTTTATCTGTCTCCGCTGACGCATTTTGCTTATCACTGCAGAACCTGCCTGCCGCGCTAAAGCCGCCGCGACCACAAGGCCCAGCATAGCATGCACAGTCATTTCCTTCCTGCATCCCCTGCAGCAAAGGGGAGCCGTGGGGAGCCATGTAAGCTGCCTGCTTACATGGGGCCAGCACAGGCCCCATGCAACCACCCTTGCACCCCTGGAGCTCTGCCCCAAACCTGGCCGGGGTGCCAGTCCTTGCTGGCCATGTGTGTGCATGCTGCAGGGGTGCCTTCCAGCCTGCCAGCTGGTTGTTTTTTACGCTGCTCCCCTCCTACGCCGCAGCCTGTTGGGGCCACCTGTTTCTTTCATATCCTTGTCCTGTTTTCATGCACCGATACAAGGGAGGAGACTGGTGGAGGTTTGGCAGCCCTGAAGTCTTCTCTCTTTCTCTTTCATGCCTGGGAAGGGATAGAGGAATGGCTCTCAGCGTGGTCAATGCTTCGTGAGTATGCCAGTGATGGGGAATCCGGAGCTCTGAAGAGACCAGGGCAGCAGAGCTGATTTATGAACAAGGCCAGGCCTGAACGCAGTAATACCCTGCCTCTGGCAGCCTATGCCAGAGGCTCAGACACCATAACAAACCTCCTGGGCCTCAGGTTCGTCTCCCACCCTGAGATCCCCCAGTGCTGCAGGGGTCTTCAGCCTGCTCCTGCCACACCGGGCCTCCCCTTGCAAGCTCCTCAGCTGGGATGGCAGCCCACAGAGGTGCAGGCTGTGCCTCACAGGCTGGTTTAGGTTACGTCTATTGATCACCTAGTTGTGGTTAGGTGAGATCCATATTGTGTCCTGCTGGGATCATAAATGCCGGGGCTTTCTCTCCATACATAGCAATGGCCAGTCCTTCAGGCCATGGTCCGTACCATGAGCATATCTCAATTCATGTACTAAGTGCAATTTCTTTACAAAGTTTACCAGGGATTCAGCAAAAGCATCTATTATTTAGTTTATTTTTTGTTTAAGGCTAAGATGAAGAGATTTACTTTTTATCAGGCAGGGAAGTGAAGCATGTTTCTAAAGCAACTGCAAGCAACTCATTGCATCCTCCTACTCGTCTAACATTTCTTCCTACTCCTCTAGCTTTCACTGCCAAGACTGCTTAAGACTTCACTGTGGTTAGCACATCCTGGACTTTGCAGCAGGGAAGCTCAGATGCAGCTGGTACCCTGGAACATTTAGAGCATACACATGAGGGGGCAGACTTCTGGTGCTTTGGCAAATCCAGGTCCAACATCTACCTCTCACAGAGATCTCACGGATCTCAGCATCTCACATCTGTCTTCTTTATGTAACCTCTCACCCAAATTATATCCAGGCTGACAGTAAAACTCACAGATATAAGCCAGGAAAAATATGAATCAACATTTATTGACGATATGTACAGAAGAGGTACAACACTTACAATCTTACAATTGGTCACTTTTAAGAGGGGGAAGGAGTATCAGGAGCAGGCAGTGCACAGTCCCACAGCATGTGATTCACACTGAAACATCGTAGGAGGACTCACCAAGAAGGATACTTCCCATGCTTTAAGGCCTAATTTTGATCTTTTTCCACTTATGGGGGATGAACATATATATTTATGAGAACCAGGCTCAGGTTCCCTGGGCATGATCCAGATTTTTTTTTTCTTGCTGTCTCAAAATCTTTCAGAACCACCTTCAGTTTTTGCCCACAAAAAAAAAGTAATTTTCTTACAGATTATAGCCCTGATTTCAGAATAATTTTGCCACTGAATACGTATGTCTGTTTTATTATCTATTTTATGATAAGACATACTTCTTGTATATAGCAGGCATCCTGGACATCAACTACAGTAGCTTGAGAAGCACTTAGCTTTACACTTAATTTCCAGTAGCTATCAATATCCTCTTCTAACAATGTCAGAAGCCCATGAGTCTGTGCATTTTCCTTACAGTGTGTTCCTACCAAGGGGACACAGCAGGGGCTGGTGCTCCAGAGAGGACAGGCAGACCCTTGCTGCCCGCAGCATGCAGCACGCTGCACAAGTAGCAGACAGGGTATCCAGCATAAGGCAGCTAGATTGATTTCCCCCTTGCTCATTGTGCTAATTTAAGCAGTGACTTACTGAACTTCTGGTGGTAGAGTCCCAACGCATCAGACAAACAAGACATAAAACAAAACATAAACTAATCATTCTGTGCGTGCATTAATTTTTAGTGTCATAACAAATGTACTCATGAGGAACACATCTATGCTGGCATCACTTTCGCTCACTGCCAGGGACGCACACCCCTGCAGGTACTAGCACGTACCATGCTGGTTAGAGACCTGAAAACTAAAACCAATGTATTTACAGTAACTTGACTGAATACATTATTCTGAATGTTATCAGAACAGGATAGCCCATAATTGAAAGATAAAGCAGTTACTAAACTACGTAATTGACTCAGTTGAATGGCCAGAAGGAAAACAAACTCAGACAAAAGAACAAAATCCAAAAGTAGAACAGAATTTTAAAAGATGGCCTAATTTTATGCTATGGTTCAATACACACCAACGAGTAAAATTAAATTAAAGCACCGCTACCCATACTGTATACATCATTTCACTGAAATTACACATTGATAGCTACATTATCTACACTAAGTGCAGAGAGGCACTGGACATCATGCTTCAACAAAATGTCAAAACTGGTATAAATAAGGTTTTACAAGTATTAGTGACTCACTTAACTCTATTCTACCTGCAGTTCCTATTAAGATAATACCTGGTAAAACTGATTTAAAATACAAGAAAGAGATTAAAATACAAGGGTACATCAACACACTTCCTACATGTATATCTACCAGAAATTTAGTCTCCAAAACCTCAGCAGAATAACACACACCACAGATTTCTGAATAGGTGAAGAGATGCCCAGTTATCAGTCACACTGGGATAGCAATATTTGCTGTTCAATATTTTCTTCATTTTAATCATGATCAAGGAACTTGTTGACCATAAGGGAACCTTTCTGTGATGTGTTATTAATATTTATATTAAGTCATGTTTATTCCTCTCCAAACAGTACTTTGTTCATTAAATAAAATTATTATAGCCATGGCCTTAATGCCAACAGGTATTTGCTTAATGGGAACAGACGACCATAAAACAGAAGCAACCTTTACTTGTCCTGGTCAAAAAAATAGTGTTTGATCTCTTTAAAATACATAAGAATGCAGGAGGTATTTGTACAGATGCTACCCAATTGCAGTGGTCCCATGGTGGTTCTGTTGGTCCCCTTTCAAGAAGGCAAAGCTTGGTGGCCAAGTCATGAAGTCTTTCTGCAGGCTAAGGTAAGCAAGGTGGACTAGGTAACTGACAACCTATCTTTTGCCTACCCAGATCTCCAATTTTCTTTCATCAGCAGTCTGAGTGAGTCAATTACACATGATCAGGTCCTAAGAAAGAACTGCAAGATTTGGCAAAGGTAATACTAGGAAAAATGACAAAAATGAGGGGCAATTGCCCAAGACAGTCAATCTAGAAGATTGTTCAGGTTATTATAACATTGTTCTATAATGAACTGCAGCATTTAAGGACATCTTGAAATTCCTATTTGCTTCTTGCGTTTTGTGCTTTGTTTATAATTCATCACTAAACATAACACAGAAACATTTCATTGATCCTAAATGCTATGAGAAAACTGGTTTTGTTCTAAGGTACAGATCACCTTTAAAGGCCTATCCCCCTATCTTATATGGTCAAATAGAAAATATTATATGAAAATATGAGTGTCTGTGAATTACAGATACTAGGCAATTTAGTTCAGTCTAAACTGTAGTTTCCAGAGAATAAGTACAACCCCCTAAAACCTATATTAATAACTACATCAGGATTGAGCATATCATATTTATATTAATTTATGTGCAGTGTTTTCTCATGCATTCTACAAGCTACAGCTCACACTGGACCATGGGAAATGGGATATATTTAAGAAGGGCACAGGATATGTTGGATGGAAGCGTATGCAATTGTTTTTAAGAAGGAAGGACAACCTGTAACACACGAGGACTCACAAGCCCATACAAAACAGCAAAATGGACATGCGATAATCTACAATACTGACAGCAAAACCAATTTGTAAACACAGTTTGCATACAGTCTTTGAAAAACTGTAGAAAAGAAATAGAAAAGAACGATACAAAAATCCGTGCAAACTCTTCTATTTATGTACAAAACACTGTACAGGTACCAGACAACCCAGGTTGTGTGATGCTGCCTATGGCACTTTCCCTTCGCGTAAAAGTGTATGCCACAGAGCATCATTAAAAACAATTGTGGGGATCCTGAATTTTGAAAAATCAAACTAGAAGGATTTGACACTCCAGCATCAATCAGCATTGGCTCTGCAGCAGAACACAGACATAAAAGGGGATCAAAGGTTGGTTGAGAAATCTCACTGGTCTTTATGCCTTCCCAAATCCTGCCTTAGCTTAGTTATTTCCATCCTGGACCAGCAGAGACCCATTCGATGGCTCACTAATATGCTCTAGTTTTTTTTCAAAAAAAAAAACAAAAAAAACTAGCTGCAAAAGCACAACCACCTTATCCATGAGGATTTGTATCAGCTTGGTAGTGGGAAGCCACCAGGCTTCCCCAAAACATGGAAGAAGTCTCTGGGATGGTGGGCAACACAACCCCATGGTTACAATGGCAACACAACCCCATGGTTGCCATGGCAAGACTGTAATGGTCCCTATAGCAATGTGGCCTTGTGTTGCCATAGCAACAATGGCGCGTTAACATGGGGTGGTGACACCGTAGTGCCATAGGAAACACAAAGCCATGTTACTATAGGAAGTGTAAGATTGTTGCCATGGCAACCATGGGGTTGTGTTGCCATGGCAACCATGGGGTGTTGCCATAAACACCATGGGGGTGAGTTGCAATGGCAAACATTGTGTTGTGTTGCCATGGAAACCATAGGGGTTGTGTTCCCATGGTAACCATGAGGTTGTGTTGCCATGGAACCATGGGCTTGTGTTGCCATGGTAACCATGGGGTTGTGTTGCCATGGCAACCATGGGGTGTTGCAATGCGGTGGTGAAACCGTACTGCCATAGGCAACACAAGGCCATGTTACTATAGGAAGTGTAATATTGTTGCCATGGAAATGATATGGTTCTGTTGCCATGGCGACGATTGGGTGTTGCCATGGGATGGTGACACCGTGGTTCAATAGGCAATACAAGGCCACATTGCTACAGGGAACATTATAGAGTTGCCATGGCCGCCATGGGATATTGTTGCCATGGTAACCATGGGGTTGTGTTGTCATGGCAACCATTTGCATGTGTTGCCATGGCAATCATGGGGTTGTGTTGCCATGGTAAGGATGGGGTTGTGTTGCAAGGGCAACCATGGCGTTGGGGTGCCATGGTAACTATGGAGTTGTGTTGCCATGGCGACCATGGGGTTGTGTTGCCATGGCAAACATGGGGTGTTGCCATAGGGTGGTGACACCGTAGTGCCATAGGCAACACAAGGCCATGTTACTATAGGAAGTGTAAGACTGTTGCCATGGTAACCGTGTGGTTGTGTTGCTATGGCAACCATGGGGTTATGTTGCCATGGTAACGACGGGGTTGTGTTGCCATGGCAACCCTGGGGTGTTGCCATGTTGTGGTGACATTGTAGTACGATAGGCAACACAAGGTCATGTTACTATAGGAAGGGTAAGATTGTTGCCATGGTAACCATGGCTTTGTGTTGCCATGGCAACCAGGGTTCTGTGTTGCCATGGCAACCATGGTGTTGTGGTTTTCATGGTAACCATGGTGTTGTGTTTCCATGGTAACCATGGGGTTCTGTTGCCATGGTAACCATGGGGTTGTGTTGCCATGGCAACCATGGGGTTGTGTTGCCATGGTAAGGATGGGGTTGTGTTGCCAGGGCAACTATGGCGTTGGGTTGCCATGGTAAACATGGGGTGGTGTTGCCATGGCGACCATGGGGTTCTGTTGCCATGGCGACAATTTGGTGTTGCCATGGGGTGGTGACACTGTGGTTCTATAGGCAATACAAGGCCACATTGCTACACGGAACATTATAGTGTTGCCATGGCCGCCATGGGATATTGTTGCCATGATAACCATAGGGTTGTGTTGTTATGGCAACCATTTGCATGTGTTGCCATGACAACAATGGGGTTGTGTTGCCATGGCGACCATGGGGTTGTGTTGCCATGGTAAGGATGGGGTTGTGTTGCCAGGGCAACTATGGCGTTGGGTTGCCATGGTAATTATGGGGTTGTGTTGCCATGGCAACCATGGCGTAGTGTTGCTATGGTAACCATGGTGTTGTGGTTACCATGGTAAACATGGTGTTGTGTTGTCATGGAAACCATGGGGTTGCGTAGCCAAGGTAACCATGGGGTTGTGTTACCATGGTAACAATGGGGATGGGTTGCCATGGCAAACATGGGGTTTTGTTGTCATGGCAACCATGGGGTTGTTTTGCCATGGGAACCATGGGGTGTTGCCATGGGGTGGTGACACCGTGGTGTAATATGCAATAGAAGGCCAAATTGTTATAGGGACAATTATAGGGTTGCCATAGCCACCATGGGGTTCTGTTGCCATAGCCTCCATGGGGTTCTGTTGCCATGGCAAACATGGGGTTTTGTTGCCATGGTTACCATGGGGTTGTGTTGTCATGGGAATTATAAGGTTGTGTTTCCATGGCAACCATGGGGTTGGGTTGCCATGGCAAACATGGGGTTGTGTTGCCATAGCAACCATGTGGTTTTGCTACCATGGCAACCATTGGGTTGGGTTGCCATGGCAACCATGGTGTTTTGTTGCAAACTAAACGTGGAGTTGAGTTGCCATGGCAACCATGGGGTTCTGTTGCCATGGTAACCATGGACTAGTGTTGCCACGGCAACCATGGGGTTGTGTTGCCATGGTAACCATGGGGTTGGGTTGCCATGGCAACCATGGGGTTGTGTTGCCATGGTAACTATGGGGTTGGGTTTCCATGGAAACTATGGGGTTTAGTTGCCATGGCAACCATGGTGTTGATTTGCCGTGGTTAACATGAAGTTGTGTTGCCATGGTAACCATGGGGTTGTGTTACCATGGTAAGCATGAGGTTCTTTTGCCATGGTAACCATGGGGTTGGGTTGCCATGGCAACCATGGCGTTGTGCTGCCATGGTAACGATAGGGTTGTGTTCCCATGGAAACCATGGGGTTGGGTTGCCATGGCAACCACAGGGTTTTGTTGCCATGGCAACATTGGCGTTGTGCTGGCATGGTAACTATGGGGTTGGGCTGCCATGGAAACTATGGGGTTTAGTTGCCATGGCAACCATGCAGTTGTGTTGCCATGGTAACCATGCGGTTGTGTTGCCATGGTAACCATGGGGTTGTGTTGCCATGGCAACCAAGTGGTTGTTTTGCGATGGTAACCATGGGGTTGTGTATCCATAGCAACCATGTGGTTTTGCTACGATGGCAACCATGGGATTGGGTTGCAATGGTAACCAGGAGGTTCTGTTGGAATGGCAACCATGGGGTTGTGTTGCCATGGTAACCATGGCATTTTGTTTCCATGACAAAATGGGGTTGTGTTACAATGGTAACAATGGGGTTCTGTTGCCATGGAAACCATGGGGTTGTTTTGCCATGATAGCCATGGGGTTGTGTTGCCATGGTAACAATGGGGTTGGGTTGCTATGGTAACCAGGCGGTTCTGTTGGAATGGCAACCATGGGGTTGTGAAGCCATGGTAACCATGGGGTTGGGTTGCCATGGTAACCATGGCATTTTGTTGCCATGACAACATGGGGTTGTGTTGCCATGGTAACGATGGGGTTGTGTTGCCATGGCAACGATGGGGTTCTGTTGCCATGGTAACCATGGGTTTGTTTTCCCATGGCAACCATGGGGTTGTGTTGCCATAGCAACCATGTGGTTTTGCTACCATGGCAACCATGGTGTTGAGTTGCCATGGCAACCATGGGGTTCTGTTGCCATCGTAACCATGGAGTAGTGTTGCCATGGTAACCATGGGGTTTTGTTGCCATGGCAACCATGGGTATGGGATGCCGTGGCAATCATGGGGTTCTCTTGCCAAGGCAACCATGGGGTTGTGTTGCCATGGTAACCATGGGGTTGTGTTGCCATGGAAACCTTGAGCTTGGGTTACCATGGTAACCATGGTGTTCTGTTGCCATGGCAACCATGCGTTTGTGTAGCCATGGTAACCATTTGGTTGTGTTGCCATGGCAACCATGCGGTTGTGTAGCCATGGTAACCATGTGGTTGTGTTGCCATGGCAATGATGGGATTGTGTTGCCATGGCAACCATGGGGTTGTGTTGCCATGGCAACAATGGGGTTCTGTTGCCATGGTAACCATGGGGTTGTGTTGCCATGGAAACAATAGGGTTCTGTTGCCATTGTAACCATTTAGTTGTGTTGCCATGGCAACCATGTTGTTGTGTTGCCATGGTAACGATGGAGTTGTGTTGCCATTGTAACAATTTGGTTGTGTTTCCATGGTAACCATGGGGTTGTGTTGCCATGGCAACAATAGGGTTCTGTTGCCATGGTAACCATGGGGTTGTGTTGCCATGGTAAACATGGGGTTGGGTTGAAATGGTAACCATGCGGTTGTGTTGCCATGGCAACCATGGGGTTGTGTTTCCATGGCAACCATGGGGTGGTGTTGCCATGTCAACCGGGGAGTTGAGTTCCCATGGTAAACATGGGGTTTTGTTTCCATGGTAACCATGCGGTTGGGTTGCCATGGTAACCATTTGGTTGTGTTGCCATGGGAACCATGGGGTAGGGTTGCCATGACAACCATGGGGTTTTGTTGCCATGGGTACCATGGTGTTGTGTTTCCATGGTAACCATGGGGTTGTGTTGCCATGGCCACCATCGGGTGGTGTTGCCCTAGCAACCATGGTTTTCTGTTGCCATAACAACCATTTGCTTGTATTGCCATGGTAACCATGGTGTAGGTTTTCATGGCAACCATTGGGATATTTTGCCATGGAAACGATGCGGTTGGGTTGCCATGGTAACAATTTGGTTGAGTTGCCATGGCAACCATGGGGTTGTGTTGCCATGGTAACCATGGGGTTGTGTGTCCATGGCAACCATGGGGTTGGGTTTCCATGGTAACCTTGGCGTTGTGTTGCCATGGTAACCATTTTGTTGTGTTACCGTGGTAACCATGGGTTTTTGTTGCTATGGCAAAAATGGGTATTTATTGCCATGGCAACCATGGGGTTTTGTTGCCATGGTAACCATGGGGTTGCCATTGTAACCATGGGGTTGTGTTGCCATGGCAACCATGGAGTTGTATTGCCATGGTAACCATGGGGATGGGTTGCCATGGTAACCATGGGGTTTTGTTGCCATGGGAAACATGGAGTTGTGTTGCCATGGCAACCATGTGGCGGTGTTGCCATGGTAACAATGTGTTTGGGTTGCCAAGGCAACCATAGGGTTGTGTTGCCATGGGAACCATGGAGTTGGGTTGCCATGGTAACCATTGTGTTGGTTTTTCATGGCAACCGTGGTGATTTTTTGCCATGGAAAACCATGGGGTGGTGTTGCCATGGTAACCATGGTGTTGGGTTGCCATGGTAAATATTTGGTTGCGTTGCCATGGCAATCATGGGGTTGGGTTGCCATTGCATCCATCGGGTGGTGTTGCCATGGCAACCATAATTTTCTGTTGCCATGGTAACCATGCGGTTGTTTTGCCATGGCAAACATGGGGTGGTGTTGCCAGGCTAACCATGGGATTTGGTTTCCATAGCAACCATGTTTTTTTGTGTTTTCTTGCCATGGGAACATGGGGTTGTTTTGCCATGGCAACCATGTGGTTGTGTTGCCATGCTAACCATGGGGTTGGGTTGCCATGGCAACGGTGGGGTTGTGTTGCCATGGTAACCATGCAGTTGTGTAGCCATGGTAACCATTTGGTTTTGTTGCCATTGCAACCATCGAGTTGGTTGGCCATGGTAACCATGGGGTTGTGTTGCCATGGGAACCATGGAGTTGGGTTGCCATGGCAACCATCGGGTGGTGTTCCCATGGCAACCATGGGGTTGTGTTTCCATGGCAACCATGGTGTTGGGTTGCCATGGTAACCATTTGGTTGTGTTGCCATGCTATCCATGGGGTTGGGTTGCCATGGCAACGGTGGGGTTGTGTTGCCATGGTAACCATGCAGTTGTGTAGCCATGGTAACCATTTGGTTTTGTTGCCATTGCAACCATCGAGTTGGTTGGCCATGGTAACCATGGGATTGTGTTGCCATGGCAACCATGGGGTTTTGTTCCCATGGCAACCCCATGGGTTGTGTTCCCATGGGAAACATGCAATTATGTTGCAATGGAAACCATGGGGTTGTGTTCCTATGGTAACCATGGAGAATGGTTGAAATGTCAACCCAGGGGATTTTGTTGCCATGGCAACCATGGGGTTTTGTTGCCATGGTAACCATTTGGTTGAGTTGCCATGGCAAATATGGGGTTGTGTTGCCATGGCACCCATGGGGTTGTGTTCCCATGGGAAACATTGGGTTGTGTGCCCATGGTAACCATGGGGTTTTGTTGCCATGATAACCATGGGGTTGGGTTGCAATGGCAACCATGTGTTTTTTTTTCCCATGGGAACCATGGGGTTGTGTTGCCATGTGAACCATGGGTTTATGTTGCCATGGTAACTATGCGGTTGTGTTCCCATGGTAACCATAGTTTTGGGAAGCCATGGTAAACATTTGGTTGTGTTGCCACGACAACCATGGGGTTCTGTTGCCACGGTAACCATGGGGTTTTGTTGACATAGCAAAAATGGTGATTGGTTGCCATGGCAACCATGGGGTTCTGTTGCCATTGTAACTATGGTGTTGTATTGCCATGGCAACCATGGCGTTGTGTTGCCAGGGTAACGATGAAGTTGTGTTGCCATGGTAACCATGGGATTGTGTTGCCATGACAACCATGGGGTTGTGTTGCCATGACAACCATGGGGTTGTATTGCCATGGCAACCATGGCGTTGTGTTTCCATGGTAACCATGTGTTTTTTTTTTGCCATGGGAACCATGGAGTTGGGTTGCCATGGTGTAGTGGGTTTACGTGGCAAGGTTTTGGTATCAGGGAGCCTTAGGGGTGGTTTCTGTGAGAAAGATCTAGAAGCTGCCCCATGTTTGGGATGGGCCCCATTGTTTTCCAGATCTGAGCCAATAAGCGATGTTGTTTGTGCCTCTGTGAGAGCATATTTAAGACAGGGAAAAAACGCTGCGTCAGACAGCAGCCAGGAGAGTCAAGGGAGTGAGAAAACAGCCTTGCAGGTGCCAAGGTCAGTGTAGAGGGAGGGGGAGAGGTGCTCCAGGCGCCGGAGCAGAAGTCCCCTGCGGCCTGTGGTGAGGACCATGGTGAAGCAGGATGTCCCCCTGCAGCCCATGGAGTACCACGGTGGAGCAGGGTTCCACGCTGCAGCCCGTGGAGGAGACCACGGTGGAGCAGGTGGCCCTGCACCGACGGAGGCTGCAGCCTGTGGAAGACCCCTGCCGGAGCAGATTCCGGGCCGGACCTGTAGCCCGTGGAGAGGAGCCCACGCAGGAGCAGGTGACCCGGCAGGAGCTGCTGCCCGTAGGGGAGCCAGGTTGGAACAGTTTTCTCCTGAGGGATGGACCCCGTGGTACGGACCCATATCTGGAGCAGTTCTGAAAGAGCTGCTGCCTGTGGGAAGCCCACTCCGGATCAGTTCATCAAGGACTGCATCCCGTGGGTGGGACCCCACAGCACAGGGGACGAGAGTGACCGAGAAGGAGCGGCAGAGAAGAAGTGCTGTAGACTGACCATAACCCCCATTCCCCCGTTCCCCTGCGCCGCTCGGGGGGAGGAGTTGGAAGAGGGTGGATGGGGGAAAGGTGCTTCTGTTTTTTTTTTCCTTTGTTTTCTTACTTCTCTCGCTTGTTAGTTGTAGGCAATAAATCTTACTATCTCATTATGCCGAGTCTGTTTTGCCCGTTACAATAATTATTGTGTGATTTTCTCGTCCTTATCTCAACCCTTGAGCCCTTTTCACATATTTTCTCCCCATTCCTCTTTGAGGAGGGGGAGTGAAAGAGCGGCTGTGGTGGAGCTCGGCTACCCACTCGAGCGGAACCACGACACATGGTAACCATGGTGATGGTTTTTCATGGCAACCATGGGGATTTTTTGCCATGGAAAACCATGGGGTAGTGTTGCCATGGTAACCATGGGGTTGTGTAGCCATGGTAAACATGGGGTTGTGTTGCCATAGTAACCATGGGGTTCAGTTTCCATGGTAACCATGGGATTCTGTTACCATGGTAAATATTTGGTTGTGTTGCCATGGCAACCATGGGGTTGGGTTGCCATTGCATCCATCGGGTGGTAGTGCCATGGCAACCATGGTTTTCTGTTGCCATGGCAACCATGGGGTGGTGTTGCCATGCTAACCATGGGGTTGGGTTGCCATGGACGCCATGTGTTTTTTTTTCCCATGGAACCATGGGGTTCTGTTGCCATGGTAACCATGGCGTTGTGTTCCCATGGCAACCAAGGGGTAGTGTTTCGATGGCAACCATGGCGTTGTGTTGCCATGGGAACCATGGGGTGGTGTTGCCATGGCAACCATGGGGTGTAGCCATGGGGTGGTGACACCGTAGTGCCATAGGCAACACAAGGCCATGTTACTATAGGAAGTGTAGGATTGTTGCCATGGCAACCATGGGGTAGTGTTGCCATGGTAACCATGGATTTGTGTTGCCATGGCAACCATGGGGTTCTGTTCCCATGGTAACATTTTGGTTCTGTTGCTATAGCAACCATGATTTTGTGTTGCCATTTTAACCATGGGGTTTTGTTGCCATGGCAACCATGGGGTGTTGCCATGGGGTGGTGACACCGTGGTGTTGTAGGCAATACAGGGCCACATTTCTATAGGGACCATTACAGTGTTGCCCTGGTGTCACTTTAAGGGGTGTAGCTGATTAACCGTTACGGGCCCGGTTGGATTCAGAGTACTGAACCAGTCGGACATTCACCAAAAACGCGTTAACCGTCTGAGGGTCTGGTTGGATTCAGAACACTGAACTATCACGGATAACCACCCTCACCCTAGTTGCACTTAATGAGAGCTATCAAAATGCAATCAAGTATGGCTTTTTACAGCAACAGATAATCAGGTTCTTTTGGATTGCCGGCAATAGTGACTGTCTGCAAAAGCAAGCTAGTATGCATAAAATACACAGGTGTTTTAGGTGTTACAGATGTTACAGATGTTATATATGTTACAGGTATTACAGGTGTGCAGCCTAGAAATAAACACTTTAAAAGGATCAAAGACTCTATAGAGATTTATAAGCAAGTATTCAGATCTCACCCAAAGGCGTCCCAATGGGGGGGGGAAGAGAGGTTCAGCCTGTCGACTGATCCCAGGAGTCAGGAAGTCCTAAGGATGTTGTATTTCCTCGGGATGGTATTTCCCCTGACGGTGGTATCTTCCCTAACATCCCCTTTCTCTTGGGCCAATTTATATTATTTTCTATCTTTTAGGTGGAGCTTGAGTGGCTCTAGTCAAGCATATCTTAGTTATGATTGGTGTAAAGTTTTCCCGTCTCCGTTTAAAGTAATAGGCTCCGAGAAATTCAGGGCGCATGCCCTGGTGGTCGCACCTTGGAGGCGGGTAGCTTTTGGGATGGCGGTGTGTTTTGGTATTATAATGATATTATAATGAGCAAAAAGTACACTAGGGTACAGCATTTGTCAAAACATGACAGCTCTTTGGCTCGGGGTGGCAAAAAGTGCAGCTTTGTGCACAAGAACAATCGAGGCCCCACCTGATTACAGAGCCTAGGCGTGGTGTCTCCACTCCACTCTACGCTCCGTGCTGTTCCTTAGGGCTAGCACACCAAGTTTCCCCAGCGCGATAACATCTAAGGTTGGGAGCCTAGGGAACGCTCAGGTAATGGAGTTATGCCCTACCCTGAAAGCCTCTTCAATGCTGTACCTTTTCCTTAAAACTGTGAATGTTAGTTTTATTTTCCTAGTTACTTCAGGCATTTACACCACATAATCCACCCCGTGACTATAGTCACTCAAGCTTCACGATGGTTGGAATATGTCGGGGATCTCACATACATTCTCGGGATAAGGTTTATCGAGTGTATGTACATTGTATAGGGATGCTAAACGTTTCATCATAAACCAGAGTTTAACATACAAACTACTTGTCAGTATGAAACATAACACAGTATTAGCAGAACGATAACAGGGTGAAGCATCTTGTTGAAGATTGCCTTGGCGACCATCCAAACAAAGTGTCCCACCAACGGTGTCTCTCATCTCTCTTTACTCTTTCCATCACTCGATGTATTTCTTGTGCATCATGATGGACAGTAATCAGAGTCTTTTGTCCATTTTCTCAGACTTGTGTCATCAGCTGCTTCAGGTCCTCATGTACCAGCAATTTCTTCACCAAGGTGAGGTTCATTCCAATAGGAGTAGGCAGCAGTTCATGAAGCAGAATATAATTAGATACAATAAGTTGATAAGAAGTGACAGGAACTGAGTATTTAAAATCACATCCTAGAATTTTGGTAAAATTGCAAACACAACATTAGAGTGATTACTGGTATCTACCACTGCATTATCTACGACTATAGAATCACAATGAGTTCTCATGCAAACACAACCTTTCCCAATATATACAAGTACAGTATCAAGGGTTTCATTAGGATGTATCTCAAAGTGGCAAATATTTTGCTCAGTGTCAAGACAAATGTCTTGAGATTCCAGCGTGTTACTTTCACAGATGAAACCTTTTTGTTCATGCACAATGCATGCATTTACATTAATTGTTTGCCACTTTCCTCCCTTTTGATGGGCCCATACTTTATGCTCTTTAGGATAAAGTATAGTTCCATTATGATTGAGTCCTAATGCAATGATCGGATATACATTGTATACGGTGGCATTACTTATAGTAAGTATAAAGGCAACAATTTTATCATTTTCTGCATAATGGGTAAAGTTGACTAATTGCCACCATGCTTGAAATTCTTTTTCAAATTCTGAAGCATTATCCCAAATCAATTTTTGAATTTCAGTGGGCAAAGTTCCTCCTTCTCCCTCTCTAATAATAGCTGCTGCTACAGACTGTATCCATAATTGCGCTTGGATACAGCTCAAGGCAAGAGAGGTATTGCCTTGGCTTTTTCCAAGGGCATGTACAATTAATTGATGATATAGAAGCCATTGATTTGCTCCTAAACACAATAATGATGATTTTTATTGGTTGTTCCAGTTTCTGTAGTCAGAAACTAAACCTAACCCTAACCCTCAGACCCTAACCGAAACCCGAACCCGAAACCTTACCCTAACCCGAACCCTAACCCTAACAGCTGCCCGCAGATCTAACCCTAACCCTCTAACCCTAACGGCTGCCCGCAGATCTAACCTTAACCCTCTATCTAACCCTAACCCGAACCCTAACCCAACCTTAACCCTAACCCTAACTCTAACCTAACCCTAACCCTAACCGTAAACCTAACCCTAATTCGAAACCTAACCCTACCACATATTTAACCCTAAAACTAACCTTGACCCTAACCCTACCGCCTGCCTGTGGATCTAACCCTAACCCTCTAACCCTAACCCCAACCCTACCCCTAACCCAACCTTAACCCTAACCCCGACTCTAACCCCGACCCTAACCCCGACCCTAACCCGAAACCCCTAACCCAACCTTAACCCTAACACTAACCCTAACCTAAACCCTAATCCTAACCTAACCCTTACCCTAACCCCAACCCCAACCTAACCCTAACCCAAACCCTAACCCCAACCCTAACCTAACCCAAACCCAACCTTAACCATAACCCTAACCTAACCCTAAACCTAACCCATCCCTAACCCTAACCCAGCCTTAATCCTAACCCTAACCCAACCTTAACCCTAACCTAACTCTAACCCTAACCCTAACACATATTTAACCCTAACCCTAACCTTAACCCTAACCCTAATGGCTGCCCGCAGATCTAACCCTAACCCTCTAACCCTAACCCGAACCCTAACCCTAAACCTAACCCTAACCCGAACCCAACCCTAACCCAACCTTAATCCGAACCCTAACCCTAACCTAAACCCTAATCCTAACCTAACCCTTACCCTAACACTAACCCTAACCCAAACCCAACCTTAACCCTAACCTAACCCTAACCTAACCCTAACCCATCTTTAACCCTAAACCTAACCTTAACCCTAACCCTAACGGCTGCCTGCGGATCTAACTCTAACCCTCACCCGAACCCTAACCCAGCCCTAACCCAAACCCAACCTTAACCCTAACCCTAAAACTAACCCTAACCCAACCCTAACCCTAACCCAAAACCAAACCCTAACTCTAAGCCTAACGGCTGCCCGCGGATCTAACCCTAACACTAACCCTAACCCAAACCTAACCGTAACCCAACCTTAACCCTAACCCAACCCTAACCCAAACCCATCCTTAACCCTAACCCGAACCCTAACCGCTACCCGCGGATTTAACCCTAACCCTAACCTAACCCGAACCCTAAACCTAAGACCTTAACCCTCAACCTTAACCCGAACCCTAACCCTAACCCTATCCTTAACCCTAACCCTTAGCCTAACAGCTGCCCACGGATCGAACCCTATCCCTCTAACCCTAACGTAACCCTAACCCAACCTTAACCCTAACCCTTAACCTAACGCTAACCCGAACCCATACCCGAACCCTAATCTAACCCTAACCCCTAACCCTAACGGACCTAACACTACCCCTAACCCCAACCCCAACCCTCTAACCCTAACCCTCTAACCCCAACCCTCTAAACCTTACTCAACCCCAAACCCTAACCCCTACCCCAAACTCTAACCCTAACCCTAACCACTAACACTAACCCTAACCCTACTTCCCAAGAACTACATTTCCCGGTATGTTCTTGGCATTCAACATGGCCTCCCGGAAGTTCAGAGTCCAAGAACTACATTTCCCGTATGATCTGGGCACCCAACATGGCCTCCCGGAAGTCCAGAGTCCAAGAACTACATCTCCCGGTATGCTCTGGGCAACAAACATGGCATCCCGGAAGCCCGGTGCCGGGAAACTACGCCCACCAGCATTCCCCTGGCAGCTGGCTTGACCAATCACAGGCCGAGTGTTCGAGAAATACATTTACCAGCACTCACTGTAACCCCAGCACTTTACGCCCTTTCAAAAAAGGCTCAAGCCCTAACACTAAAAACTTTTGAAACTCCTACAGGCCTCACCCAAACTATTTACCACACTAAACCCCTGAAGTCCTATGCCTAAAAGCCCTAACCCAAACACTTAAGATGCTCAAAACCCAAACCCAAAACATTAGGATTCTCAAAGCCCTAAACAACAAAATTAGAACACTTGAAGCCCTAACCCCAAAATTAAGATGCTCAAAACCCAAAGCCAACCCAAAACAGTAGGATGCTCAAAACCCTAACTCAAAACATTAGGACGCTCAAAACACAAACCAAAACCCAAAACTTTAGGACGCTCTAAGCATAAACTTAAAAAAAATTAAGACACACAAAACTCTAACCCAAAAATTAGGATGATTAAAACCCAAAGCCCTAACACAAAACATTAGGACGCTCAACACCATAACCCAAAAAATTAGGACGCTCAAAACCCTATCCCTGGAGAACCTAAACTGAAAAAAAAAAAAAAAAAAAAAAAATCTTAAAACACTAACCCTAAGTAACCGACCAAAAATAAAACCCTAGGACCCTAACCCTAAAAAACATAGCAACACTCCATCCAAAAAAAAAAAAAAAAAAAAAAAAAAAAAACTCTAAAACCCTAACACGCTAACCCTGAAACCCTTAAAACCCTGTTAAAACTCCAACCCAGTTATACACCAGTTACCTCCCTTAAGGGATATAGAGGAGCTCTCTCAGATACGGCAGTCCTACTTCTCGTGCATGCAGCCAGAGGTCGGTCTCATTCTGGTGCTGATAGTATTGAAAGCAGGGGCAACGGTGGTACTGGTGGCGATACCACAGCCACCGGAGGTGGATTGTTAGGATATGGAGATAGTAGGTTATCCAACGGCTCCCATTTATTGCCTTTTTCTTTTTCTTCTTCAAATTTCTTATCTGCTTTTAGTGTAAATATTGAGGCTGGAAAAGGACATGAAGTCCTCCTGATCCATAATCCTGCATAATCACTTTCTTCCCGGCAAAAAGGTTCCTTCGAATTAACATGTGTATTTAAGGCCTGACAAATACAGTCTTCAAAGGATCCAAAAGCAGGCTGAAAGACATGTGGTCTTAAAGGCTCCTTTGGCCATTCTATCACACAATACTGGACCATTTTTTATTTACTTTTTCCTTTTCTGGGGTCCCTATCATTCCAATTTCTAACCGTTATTCCTAATGGACTTTCTGGTGGTATGTCTGGTAATTTGCTCCCTTTCTTCTGGTCCCTGGTCTTCGATTTTGTCTGACCCATCTAGGAATGTTACTGTGGCAATTCTCACAGCCCTTGGTTACCTTAATAAGAGTGTCTTACAGAGGATTTAAGATCTATCACCCACCCACAAATCCTATAGGAATCCCTTCAGTCCTTCACCAGCCAAGTCCCTCGCGGGAGATTGGAACCGTGGTTAGAAGACCTCCACAATCGCTTTGGAACTAAATTCCGTCTCAGTCACACTCTTACACACACAGGCAACCGAAACCCACCCAACAGAACAGTATACGCTTTAAACGCTTACGACTCCGTTGTCTTCATTCAGATCTTCACACGCAGAATTACAGGCAAAATATAGTGCTGCAGCCAGCAAGGGAGATGAAAAAAAAAAAAAAATCAAAACCTTTGCTTACCTTTATTCAGGTTCAAGATGCCATTAGTCCCGACCTGACTTGAACAGCAGCCACCAAATGGTGGGGCGCCTCTCCTAGATCAAATAAGAATTCAGGAACCAAAGCCCTCCCGGACAAAACCCCAGTTGTCATACATGACTGGGTCCCAAATTGGATTGCAATTAAATTTTACAATTTATTAAATGAATAGAGGTAAACAAGCAGTTGTGCGCAAACAGATATACTGTGACAGCTGCCCTTCAGCACGTGCCCAGAGGCAGACCGGATGTCTTTGCCAAAACAGTCCGGACAATGTATTAGTACACCCATGCACTGCCACATTAGCTATCATCACTAACTGCCAGGCAGGACAGCTCCAGACTAAACACATACACACACAGGCACGCCACAAACACTACAAACAAAACACACAACACAAGGCGCAAGAAAAAGTGACCCCCAGAAGGAAGCCCTATGGCAACAGCAAGTCAGAACAGGTGCTCTGCAGCAGACCCTAAGAGAGACTCAAATGTCACAACACATGACTGGAAGCAACTGCCAGAACTGGGATGATGGAGGCCTACAAAGCCTGCATTCAAGAGACCAGAAGGATGAGGACTGAAAACCCTGTAAGAAGACACTTAGGAATTCAGTTCCCAAGCAAGAGCTCCTGATGCAACCCAGATGACTTCTGCAAGAGTGAGGATGGAAACAGATGCAATCTCAAACAGAATATGATGCACAAGACCTGAAACAGACCTGCTCTTTAAGCAGCGACTGCAAGACAAGTGCTCATAACAGAGTCATGATGACAAAACAAGCATTGAGGCCCTTCTGCACAGCTACCAAGTCGCCTGTCTAGTCAGTCCAGTCTAAAAAGCCAGGAGGATGTCAAGACCCGAGAAGCACAGAACAGACACTGCAGAAGCAACACTACAAGACAGACGAACAGAAGGAAACTGTCCTGCCTGGCGCACGCACTCAAGCTACAAAATAATCCCGCTTCTTCTATTAGCCTGGTGACCCAGCCACAAGCAGCCTGAACGTGACCCAGCCTGAACCACCCTCACAGTGGCACCAAGTCTATTCAGCCAGCTGGCTCCATGCTGCTCTGGCTCCCAACTCCCATTAGCCACCCCAGATATGCAAAGACCAGGTGCCCCCCAACTTAGCTCTCAGGTTGCTGCATGGTAAATTCCCTCCGCCTCAAGAAATACACAGGCACCGATTGTCATCTTAGTCAATTGCCAGCGTCATCATCAGCTGCAAAAGAGTACCAGCATTCACTAGGACGCCAGCCATGATGCCCACCTGCTCCACAATGCTGACTAGTACTAATGCAACATACAATTGTGCTCACCTGTTCCTCTCCGAATCCAAGCTCCAACAATGCAGCCAGTATCATCCAAATCACCTAGGAAAACAAAGGGATTAAATGATCGTTGCATTCACAACAAATCACCCAATGGTGGTTTTTTGTTGTTGTTGTTTGTGTGTGTGTTTCTTGTTTCTTTTTTCTTTTTTTTTGAAATCTGCTTTAGCTCAAAAGCATGCAGACTGCAAACAAGAGAACTGGGGTGTTTCTAGAAGGAACAATCCCCATGCTTTTGCTGCAGCTTTGAATATTAATAAGACAATACGGCCCAGCAAGTAACTGGAAATTGCTTAACTGGAAATAGCTCAAACATTTTTTTTTTACGTATAAAGAAAAATCTAGGTGCAGAACAGATTATACGCCAAAACAATCAAACACCAAACAATCTTCCCTTCGCTTCAGATAAGGGATGACCAGGCTGACAACACAAACCTTCACTCAGAGCTTCGTGACATAAGAATTTCCCTTCCCTGTCCACGACTGCACAGAGCACCTACAAAGACAGGAGAAAAGCACACTCTGAGGCACCTCAGAGCCACAGCGTACCTGCTTGTGGTGGTTTTACGATGCTGGGCAGTTAAACCCCACAACCGCTCTCTCACTCCCCCTCTTTTAGATGAGGAGGGAGAGAAGTAAAGCAAAGAACAACTCACAGGTTAAGATAAGGATAATTGAATTAAAGGGAAATAATAATAATAATTAAATAAAGATTATTATGAACTAAACAATTTAACTAAAGAGAAATAAAAAGGGAAAGGGAGGGGGACAGGGAAGGAATAAAAAGAAGGGAGAAAAACAAACAAATAAAATAAATGAAGGCTATACGGAAGTGCAGAGGAAAGAAATTACTCTCTGCTTCCCACAAATGAGTGATGATTGATCACGTCCTTGAAGCAGGGCCTCAACGCACGTAGCCGGTGTTCGAGAGGACCGACGTTTTCCCAACAAGAGCCCACCCCTCCCCTCTTTTTCCTGTCTCCACTTTTATTGCTGAGTCTGACATCACACGGTATGGAATATCCCTTTGATTGGTTTAGGTCAGCTGCCCTAGTGATGTTTCTCTCCTCACTTTTTGCCCACCCCTAGGAGGGTTAGAGAAGGGTTAAAGGCCCGATGCTGTGCCACTGCTGCTCAGCAGTAGACACAACACTGGTGTGGTAACACTGCTGTTCCAGCTACAACTGCAGAGTACAGCACTGTATGGGCTGCTGCCAGGAAAGTTAACATTCCAGCCAGACTCAGTACACTGCTACAATACCTCTCTCTTCCCAGCTCCTTTACTTCTGCTGCTCTCCAGCTCTAACTGAGATTCTTTGCTCACAGCGCCACAGCAAACTCTGCCTGGGCCACACAACACACACTACACAAGCTACATTGCTTAACACACACAAGCTGGAACATTCCCACCCAACAATCAGTCGCATTGCACAAGAAGGATGCTGCATATTCCTAGAAACCAAACCTACCAGTCCTGAGCAGCTCCCCACCTCCTCCTGCCAACCACGCTCAGCACACACACTATTTGCCCCTCAAAAAAAAAAAAAAAAAAAAAAAAAAAACCCACAACTGAGCTCCACAAATGCCAAAAAGACGTGCATGCACAG
This sequence comes from Aythya marila, assembly GCF_965140915.1. Taxonomy (NCBI): domain Eukaryota; kingdom Metazoa; phylum Chordata; class Aves; order Anseriformes; family Anatidae; genus Aythya; species Aythya marila. The sequence goes on along the minus strand of NW_028136736.1, from coordinate 131,053 downwards.
CAGCCCCGGCAGGGGTAATCACAGACTTACCCTTTGCAGATGAAAAAGGTGACTCTGATACAACACGGCTCAGTCCCCTGCACCTACATGGTCAAGCATCTTGTAGCATGTAATCAAGCTGGTTTTAGTCCTCTGGAGAGTTACACAAGTGGGTTGATTCATCTAGAGATTGAAATACAGATCAAAAACAGAAGAGTATCCCAACCATCCCAAAAAAAAAGTGAGTAAGCAGCCTCTACTAAATTAAGTGAATTCCAAGCACTTAAAATCCAGAAATCCATAGACTCCAGCCTGCCTAGAGAACCCTGCAACTGACTGAAGGAAAAACAAAACACTTACCCCAAAGAGCAGCCCAGGCAGAAGGAGCTCTCTAATGCCATGCCTGGGGCTCATATACCATTTGGCCCCGCCCAAATACCCAAACCCAATCACCTGGAAAAGGGGGAGGGACAAAGCACAAGGAAGTAGGAGCAGCAGCAGCTAGTTTCCTTTTTTTTTTTTTTTTTTTTTTTTTTTTTTTTTTTTTTTTTTAAATCTGCTTTACCTGAACAACATGCAGAGGACAGACAAGAGACCTGGGGTGTTTCTAGAAGTAACAATCCCCATGCTTTTGCTACAGCTTTTAATATCGAAAGGACAACACGACCAGTCAAGTAACTGGAACTTTTTCAAATGGAATTACATCAAACATGTTCATCATCACTTGCAAAAACAGAGAACCAGCATTCACTAGCATGCCAGCCCTGATACCCACCTCCTGCACAACGCTCACTGATTCTGATACAACATACAGTTGTACAGTTGCGCAATACCTCTCTGTTCCCACCTCTTTTATCTCACCTGCTCAGTAGCTCCACCTAAGAAATGTGCCCGGGCGGCGCCGCGCCGCGCTTAAATGTGCCCGGGCGGCGCCGCGCTTAAATGTGCCCGAACAGACTTATTCTTTAGAGATCAAGAAGGTGACCCTGCTCACTCTCTAGGCACTACTGCACTTAGGCGGTCAAGAAACTGTACCCTACTTTTTCCCAAAAACAACGTACCTGGCAACCCCTTAAAAACATACTTCTAATATGTGAATTCCAAGCACTTTAAGCCTAGAGGGCTGCAAGGTCTAACGACTTGACAGACAGCAAAAACCACAGGCAAAAGCTCCAAAAATATAACAAACTGTTCCTAAACCTGAAACAGACTACCCCTTACGTGCCCACTGCTGCCATTTTCAGATACACGCTCACACAGGGAGCTTCAATGATACATTTCTCCTAAACCCTGCTCCATCACTTTGCCACCAAGGTCGTGACTTTGATAATATTTGACACAGAGGCAAAGACTCAAAAAAAGCCCCATAATCCTGCAAAAATCGTAAGGGACCCAGAACCACAAAGCAAACACACAAGGTAACATCACTATACTATCTGTAAACATGCTATAGTAACTACTATACTACTATAATAACTACCTGAGGAAGAGCTGCGTGCAATACAGGCACCTACTACTAGATTGCTTTACAATGACAGATCCTACTAGTTACCACCTCAAAAAGATAGGCGTACTGGTTTCTACTTGAAAATGCATCAGTCCATAGACTCTGACCCACCTAAAGAACCCTGCAAACAACTGAAGGAAAAACAAAGCACTTACCCAAGAGTGCAGCTCAGGCAGAAGGAGCTCTCTGATGGGATACCTGCAACTCAGTTACCATTAGGTCCCACCTGGAACCTGAAGCCAATCACCTGGGAAAGTGCAGGGGGAAAGCACAAAAAAAAAAAAAAAGCAGAAAGAGGAGGAGCAGCAGCTGTGGTCTTATTAACTTCTTTATATGGCTTAGCTCAACAGCATGCAGAGTGCAGACAGGAGAACTGGGGTGTTTCTAGAAGCAACAATCCCCATGCTTTCACTGCAGCTTTGAATATTGAAAGGACAATACAACCAAGCAAGTAACTGATTATTTTTTTTTCCAGCTGGAATTAGCTCAAACTTTTATTTACATTGAAAGAAAAATCTAGGAGCAGAACAGATTATACACCAACAAAATAAATTCCATTCCACTCACAGGAAAAATCACTTACTTCACTTTCTGAAAACCAAAAGGCTATGCTGATGGGTCAAAACACACTACAGAACACTGGGTCCAGGCCCTCCGCTGCACCCCCTTAAAACCCATCGCTACACTCACCAAGGTGCAACCCCAACCCAAACACAGATGCAGCGTTTCAGCTTCAACACGGTTTTGGGAACTGCTAGAAAGCAGGCTTCATCCTCAGCAAGGTGTGCTCAGGCTACACAGGACAGGGCTTCGGGCACCTCTTTGCCTACCAAAGAAGACCGCCATCAGGAACTGCCACGCCAGACAACCTTTTTCCTACACAACACCTTTCTCAGGAACCACGCAGCATTCAAGCTACCTGCTTTCCTCCTATTCTAAAGGCTATCTCAGCCCACCTTGTCTGTGGCACCTGATAAACAGGAGAGAAAGCAACCGCAGCAGCAAAAGCCACAGCACACTTAGGACAATTACTCTCATGCCCTCCTGTACCGCAGCCACTTGCCTGCCCCCCATGTGAAAAAGAGAAAGCCACCGCAGCGCTTGGAAACCATCCCTGCACGTGCCGCTCCTTGTTGCTCTCTTGCCCTATCTGAAATCCTCAGCCACTTCTGTGGAGAGCCTGCCATGGCACCCACAAAGCAAGACGGACACCTTTCATAGTCACCTTGTGCTACTTGGCCATTCTGCTCCAACCCAGCTCACGACCAGCCCCTATTCTTACACAGCTCTTCAGAGTGCAGTTTGCTCCTTTGAGCCTGGAGACACCTGTGAAAGAAAAAGAAAAGCATAGGCCGAGGCAGCATCCAAAGCCACAGCACAGCTAGAACAGTTACTTTCATCTGCTCCCTTACCTCCGCCCATTTACGTGCCCCTGAGGCAGATTTTTGCATCTACCCTCTTCAAACAGCTACACCACCTCTAAAAGACAAAGAGGGGATGCTTAGAGTAACAGTGAGACCTGCAACTCAACAACTGCTATATCTGTTCCTCACTCACCTTGCCAAAGGCAGCTCTGGCTGTGACGTCCCAGGTTGTACACTGTGTTTCAGCTTTATCAAATGAAAACAGTCACAGGATAGTCATTCAGCTGCCAGCATTAGTACCCATCCCTCAACAACACAAGGGACCCCGTTTACAACATTATCATTTCAAAACAGTGGACAACTTGCCTCAGCACCTTAGAAATAGACCAAATACACCTGTGAAGTAGATCAAACCAGTCACTAAGTTGCCGAACAAGAACTTGATGGTTTCAGAAAGCTGTTTCCTTTGACTGGTTCCTCCTAATGTTTACCTACTGCTGGAAAAAAAGCAAAAAGACTCTGTGCCAGCTGCCCTCGAGTACTCGCCCAGAGCTTGAGTATTCGCCCACAGACAGACCAGATGTCTTTTCCAAACCAGTCAGGACAATGTATTATTGCACTGATGGAACACCACTTTAGCTACCACCACAAATTGCCAGGCAGGACAGCTCCAGGCCAAACATACACATAGAGAGGCACGCTACAAACATCACGAATGAAACATGGGAAAAGAATTACTTATGCTATAAGAATTACTCACCTGAAGAAGAGCTGCATGCAATAAAAGCACCTACTACTATATAGATTAGTTTACTTTAAATGATCCTACTAGATGTCACCTTAAATAGATGTACTTATCTCTTTTAACTTGGAAACACATCAACCCGTAGACTTTGACCCACCACCAGGCAGGGACTAGGAATACTAAGTAGAGGAGAAAACGAGTGTTGTGAGCCTGAAGGGTGTACAACCATAGTAAAGACGGCTCCTGAGAGGATGGGGAAACAAAGGGAAAGCTGCTTACCTCTGAGAAGTTGTCCTTGATCTTTGTGCCACGGACATTTGTCTTGAATGCTCGGCGCACGAGTTTAGGGGTCCCCGTCCACTAAAGGCTTACCTCAGGGAAGTCCTACATTGCTCCACCTGCATTACTGATTTTTTCTGCCAGCAGGCAGTGGCAGAAAATCCTGAGAAATGGCAGACACATCTTCCCAAACCATTTTCTCAATAACGGTAGCAGCGCGAACCGTGCTGAAAACCGCAACTCAAAACAGCAGAAAAACACACCCCACTTTGTCTCAGGTAGGAAATAACTGCCCTGAGCAACATGCCCTTCCCAGGGTGAACCCAATGTACCCAAGGCCTTAGGGGGAAGGCAGAAAAGGAACCCAAGACTCTTAGTACGTCTCCTGAGAATCGTAATTTCCATTTACTCCATGTCTTCTGGTCTCACAGGATGAGGCAGAGATATAACTAATTCCTTCTCCATATCTCTGCAAAGAGCTTTTCTCATATCTGTGACAAAGAAGAAAAATGTTATGATCGTGGGAGTCATTCCACAAAGCCACACGCGGTGAATTCACTATTACAGATAAGATCATTTTTACTCAAAAACACCTCAGCCGCAACATTACCACTGCAAACATAGCACTGCACAAAAATTCAACTCAAGATATAAGAAAAGGCGAGCTAAGAAGACGAATGAAGTTGACCAAAAGCATCTGCAACAACCATCTGGTAGATGGTTGTCCACAGCCATCGGATTTCATGGTCGTCTTTCCTGACGAATGAATCCTGGAAGAACAGAAAAGATACACAACATGTCCACAACAACTTCTGAGGAGACTACTGAACAGAAAAAAAAAAAAAAAATAGAAACAGCAAGCAGATAGTACTTCATTTTTGTTAACAGAGTAACATTAACATACTAGAAATTTCCATGTTCTATGTAGCCCCAAGGCGGTGCTGGGTACATCCACTGATATTAATGGGGTGGCACAATGTCAGAGATAGTTAATAGACAAGGTACACCCAAGGTGCACCCAGTTTGGATCAGCTTGCATATGAGTCTGCTGATACATCAGTACTGTTCTTCCAGAAGAAGACAGTTATTCATTCCTCGGTGGAGCTGAGGCTCTGTAAGGCTTTGCTTTTTTTCCTTCCCTCACTCCCCCTCTATTTCCAAGCTTAAACTTACACCCAGCAGCAACCTGCACCTCCCGGCGCGCGCAGCCCAGCCCCAGCCTGGGGAAGGACCAGCCGCGCAGCCCGGAGCCCGCGTGGCTGCCTGGTACCGCAGAACTACAGCTCCCAGCATGCCTCAGGGCAGAGCAGTCCACCCAACCCAGAGGGGCGTTTGCCAAGTGCACACAACCGCACCTCCTCCTGCTGCCCTCTCTGCCCCCCACACCTCCCGCCGCCGCCGCCTCCCTCTCCCCCAGCTCCCCGAAGCCCCGCGCAGTGCAGACCCCGCTGCACGCCCAGTCCGATCCAACACCACCCCAACCGAGCACAAGGGCCATTTCAGCAGAAGCCGCTGACCGCGTGGCGCCCCGGCGCCCGCCACCTCATCTCCTCCCAGCCTGCTCCACTCGGGGACAGCACCAACCACCAACCCTGTTGTGGCACAGCAAATCAGTGGCGCGGGCTGGGCCGAGCCGAACCCAGCAGCTTCCGCCCATAGTGCCGGCAAGCCCTGCATGCCAGTTCAGCCCTGGGCTCCTCTGAGCCAATCACAGAGCGGCTTCCCACTGGGAAGGCCTGAGGACCACAACTCCCAGCATGCTGCGGGGCAAGACACTCCCAGCCACCCGCCACTGCGGACACCCCGGAGCCAGCCCGGCAGCACCATCGCGCGGTCCCCGCCACCCCCGCCTGTGCTTGCCTTGCCCCGGCCTCCCCAACGCCCTCCCCTGCCCTGGGGGTCCAGCCGGTAACCCCCAGTCCGCCCACACACTTGCGCCACCACAAGCAGCCCCGGCCACACTCGCCCACTACTGCGCTCCGCCTGCACAGAGTAGCCCCCCCCCGGGCCCGGGGAGCAAAGACAGCACAGGGCTGCCCCCCCGGTCCTACAATAGGAAGCCCCCCACCCCACCCGGCAGGGCTGCCCCCGCACTCTGAGGGGCCAGCAGCCGACAGACATGGGGACGACCCTCCCCCCAGCCCCTACCCCGTTGCACCCACCCAGCTGCGGAACCTAGACCCATGGACACACAGCAACTCCCCTTCCCCTGGCAGGCAATGCATCAAGTGGCGTCCTTCTGTCCGTCCATCAGTCCCTGCTTGGGAAATGGATGACAGAAGTGGACTTCTTACTATCACTGCTGCTTTGGGTAGTCGTGCAGTAATTGCCTTAACCGTTTCCTCATTAATGGAAATGATTAACCCAACCAAAGTTAGAACAAACGATGGGGACTCTCCCCTCTGAAGACAGGCCAAGAGAGCTGGACTTGTTCACCATGGAGAAGAAAAAGCTCCAGGGAGAGCCGATTGCTGCCTTTCAGTGCCTAAAGGCAAGTTATAAAAAAAGTTGGAGAGCAACTTTTTGCTCAGACAGATAATGACAGGGCAAGGGAGTTTTTAAACTAAAAGAGGGGAGTTAGATTAGATGTCACGAGAACAGGGGAAAGGATAGAGGAAGACAGACACAGAGAAGGGCAGAGGAATCAAAGATCGAGACGAGTGGGACAGAGGAAGGAATAACAGCGGTAGCTGGACAGAAGAATCGCAGGGAATGCTAGTGCAGGCATACAAACCTGGGTGCAGTGCTTTTGTCATTGATGGGCAGTACCAGTTGTGGTTGCACTGCTGTGCAGGTTCAGCGCAAGCAGTTGTCACAAAGTCTCAGGAGAGCATCGAAGCACAAGAGGAGTGTGGGGCACAATGGGTTTCTCAGGGTTCCAGAGTAGAGTACAATGGTCCGAAATGGGGAAGTGGGGGTTACATGGCTACCCAGCAGACAACCAGATGCCCAGACAAGCCCTGCGTGCCACTATGTCAGTTCCTGAGGACCACACACATGCCAGCAGTCAACAAAGCGTGCAGAGGCAAGTTAGCAGCAAGAAACGGATGCACAGGAGAGGATGTCCCTGTGCAGCCTGCACCCATCCCTCTCCCTGCTCTGCCAGCATTTGCAGCGTGGCACCATTCCACTCCCTCCCCATCCACCTTGACACTCCAACCACCTTAACCTATGGAGGGCTGCACTGAGCCCCCGGCTGCAGCATGCACATGTGAGTTCATTTCTTCCAGTACGCAAAAGAAAGCATTTATTCAGGGCTTATTTTAAACTTCAAAGTAGAGGGATTACATTTCATATAAAACCCACGAGAAATAAATGTCTGGTAGACATAGGTAACAAACTTCACACTGTACGCAGTTGCGCTATTTATCTACAGTTGTCAAAAATACAGAGAATTTAGATAAAAAGGTTGCTTGGTCAAAACATTAATGAAATACGCGTTCCAAATGCATAGGAATCGCAGAGTGATCAAACAAAGACAGTAAGTGTCTTAAAGCTTTAGAGCTTTCAAGAGCTGCCATGATCACATGACCAAAGAAAAGCTACTAAGTTTGTTCACCAAGACAGATGTTCAAAGACAGGGAAAAAAACTTACACTCTACCACCAGGCATCTTTGCTGGCGGGGAGCAAGGGGAGGAAAAGAATGCAGCAGATGTTTAAATTTCTCCTTATGGTATCTGTACGTTTTGAAGAAACCCCTCTGGCAAAAGCAAGGTCAGTTTGCAGATACTATCTAAGGAAACAGCAACAGACAGCAGCAAATAATGTGTGTCGCGGATAGGATCACTTCATATTCATTGTACTGCACAGTGACCAAGAACAATGCTCCCGGAGATGAAAAACAAATCTCTCCCTGCAGGAAGCACCCTGAAGCCTGAACGTCTTCAATAAACATTTTACCTCTGCATTTTCTCAAAAAGTACTCAGTTGGTGTTTCCCTGAGGGAGAGGTAGGCTCTCATGAGGACACTTCATGCTCCCATGCTCTGAGAAGTCAGAAACAACATGATTGTCCGCTCTCACTAACCATTTTGTACTGAAGAGTCCTTCAATTTCCACTGGTCCTTGTGCATGGATACGAGAAGTACTAATACCAACTTCAGCACTGTAGAAAACACACAAGGTAAAGGTAGTTGATCCTCGGAAGATATTCAACTTTGTACTATATAGCTCTACATCTTTATGCAGAAGCAGCCATTCAGCGTGACCTCCCTTCCTTCGCTCCTCCCCAAGTGTCAGAAGTGATTTTTATCTGTTCTGATTAGAGGAAATTAACTATTATAAGTTGCAGTGTTTATACTTCTGTCTGTTACAGCTCCACTTTTAGAGAGAAAAGTGAGCCAGAAAGGTACACATGTCTTACATACATCATGCATTCGTTTGAGAGTTTACCCTTTGAACTGTAAGAACTAAATTAGTCAAGATCGCAATCTTACGTCCTTTTTTCCCCCCTCTTCTTAAAGAGACCTCTGCATGATCTTATAAAACCCTAATTACAATTTTTTAGCACACAGAGCACTGCGTGTTTGAGCCTGCTACAGAGATTTCTAGTAGTTTCTCCCTCAGGAATTAATGTTTCCCTTGTCTTCTGCAATTCCTAGTATGTGCACCTGTTTACTTACGTAACTGATACTCAGTTTTGTTCCAGTCTTTCCTTCCTCCCACACTGCTGAGTGAGCAAACGGCTTTGTGGTGCTTAGCTGCCTGCACACCACAGGCACTTATTGAGTCCAAATCTATATCCATCAGAGAATCGGGTACTGGCATTCCAGAAAACACAAGCACTGTCCACGTGCTGGAGGAAGAACTCCGCTGTTTTCTCTGAAAAAGAGGCAGAGCAGAAAATAGGATACAGTACATACAGCATGATCATGCAGGCCAATAGGCACAGCCTCATACCCTGAACAGATACAATAGCAGAACTTTCACCTGCGACATTATCAGACAGCATTTAACAGCCTGGATTAAAACATGTTCATGCACACCTTCTTCAGAGTACATTTATGTGGTGGTTTTACCGTGCTGGGCAGCTAAACCCCACAACCGCTCTCTCACTCCCCCTCCTTTAGATGAGGAGGGGGAGAAGTAAAGCAAAGAACAACTCACGGGTTGAGATAAGAATAATTTAATTAAAGGGAAATAATTATAATAATTAAATAAAGACTACCATGAACTAAACAATTTAACTAAGGGGAAGTAAAAGGGAAAAGGGGAAAAAGGGAGGAAAACAAACAAACAAAATAAATGAAAGCTATATGGAAGTGCAGAGGAAAGAAATTACTCTCTACTTCCCACAAATGAGCGATGATTGACCACGTCCTTGAAGCAAGGCCTCAACACACGCAGCCGGTGTTCGAGAGGAGGACCGACATCTTCTCAACGAGAGCCCACCCCTCCCCTCTTCTTCCTGTTTCCACCTTTTATTGCTGAGTGTGACACCACATGGTATGGAATATCCCTTTGATTGGTTTAGGTCAGCTGCCCTAGTGATGTTTCTCTCCTCACTTTTTGCCCACCCCCTAGGAGGGTTAGAGAAAGGCCCAATGCTGTGCCACTGCTGCTCAGCAGTAGACACAACACTGGTGTGATAACACTGCTGTTCCAGCTACAAGTACAGAGTACGGCACTGAATGGGCTGCTGCCGGGAAAGTTAACATTCCAGCCAGACCCAGTACAATTTAGCACATAGACACAGCTGTAAATATTACAAGGAGCTTGCAAAGACAAGAAGAAAGTGAAAAGATGTCTAATTCTTACTACAGTCTAGACCTCGCGAACAGGGATAGTCGTATGACTGGGGAGAAGTGACAGCAGCCCCAAGCTACAGAAGCTCACAGCACCAAAGGAGCAAGAAACTGGGAACTGAGATACACGCAGCTTTTATGCTACAGATGTGGAACTGGGAAATAAAGGACTGGGAGAGATGGGGAAATACTATTGTGGTCCTTGTTTGCAGGACTTAAAAGTGACATGGGATGACAAAGCGTATATAGTCTGATCTTTCCCACAACCCATATTCCCTCTATAGAAGCTCACCTCTTCCTCCTTCAGAGGCCTAAAGACATCTCCAGGACTCAGGAGACGTCTCTGCAAAACTGTCTGATGTGGTAAATCTGCACAACACAAGAACACAAAGCAGTCTGCCTGACAAGCGCATGTGTTGACTTGCCGTTGGCCATGGCTCAAACACAGGCTTTCACCTCCTGGAATAAGGGCACACAACATGTTTTCCTTCAATTAAACACAACTATAGATAGATGTATCTCCTAGGGTTCCAGTTGATTATGCTTACTATGGAACCAAGATAAGAGAAACTACTGCAATGCAAGTCATTATGCTAATAACAAGATCCCACAGTGAAACCAAAGCAGAAGCTTAAGGGAACAGATTGGTCACAAACCATTCTCTGTGACGGTAACGTCCATGTGAGAACTTCTGTACTTGTGGATATGTTCAACAGCCTCTTGTACACTGTCCGCAACCTCAATGCAGCACTCCAGATCCCCATATTCAGCGCGGAGAGATTTCACTTCTGAGGGGCTGAACGTCGAATAAGCGGCAAACTTTGGGCCAGCATGAATCTTCACCTGCAATACCAAAAGTATTTTCTGCTGTAGATTTTACCGATGCTTAACTAACAGGCGAAAAGTGCAGCTTGTTGTTCTGGGTATAGCTAGGACGGAGTTTCTTTCTTTCATAGCAGTCCCTATACTGCCACCCTTTGGATTTGTGCCTTAAACAAACCACTGCTTTGGCCGTTGCTAAACAGTTTTCACACAGTTTCAAGGCTTTCTCTTTTTTTTTTTTTTTTCCCACAGTGAGAAGGCCGAGGGTCTGCTAAAAGTTAGGAGAGGACATAATCAAAACTGATTCAAACTTAACCAAAGGGATAGTCTATGCCATAAAAAAATATAGCCTCAGTTTTCAGAGACAGCAGATCGGTGAACTAGCAATAAGGCACAATAGCTGAAATACTACGTTGGCTATCTATCATGACATGCTCCTAGTTCAGGGTTCATTTTAAATTATTTAAAGCAATTATGTCATTTCAAGAAAGACATCTGGTTAGGAAACAGTACAATACTAGTAGCGGGAAAACAGCTACGCACTGCACCTAGCCCTCATACATATGTTTTTAGAAAGTATGTGGTCTGTAAACAGTTGTAGCAAGCAACTTATTTCTGGGTTTGCACGTCTCCCCTGCAGAAGACTTTACCTGTTTTTACTCTTTTGTTTTGTAACCTGACACCAGCCAAAGCGTACATGTATGTTTCAGACACAAAAGAGTTACTGGGCCCAAAGCAAGGCATGGACTCACAGTTATTCTACAATCCTGATAAAGAAGATCTAAGGCACCATCAATCTCTGAGTTTGATCGTAGCAGCTGAAACACCTAAACAATGAGAGGGAGGAGAGGAGGGGCAGGTGCATATCTCTTCTCTCAGGTGACAGTGACAGGACCTGAGGGAATGGCATAGAGCTGTGACAGGGGAGGGTCAGGCTGGATATTAGCGAAAGGTACTGCACCAAGAGGTGGCTGGGCACTGGAACAGGCTCCCGGGACAGCGGTCACAGCACTGAGCCTGCTGGAGTTCAAGGAGTGTTTGGGCAACGTTCCAAGATGTACGGTCTGATTTCTGGGTGGTCCTGTGTGGAGCAAGGGGTTGAATTTAGTAATCCTCGTGGGTCCCTTGCAACTCAGGGTAATCTATGATACTTCAGACTTGCTGATTAGAATCCCTACCTTTGAAGGCTTTCAGGAAAGGTGCCTGTAAGATGGCATTTTCTTCTGCAACTATACATTTTGTTGATAATGAAACCCTGACCAGTATTTGCGTGTTTCCTGTTCTCAAGTCAGATTAGACAGCAGTAACATCAAGTCCTCCCCACTGTATTAAGAGGCAGGAGCTGGTGGGTGTTTGTCAAGTCCAGCAGTTCTCACACAAAAACCATAAATTTACCCTCCCCCTCCCTCCCCCCCCCAAAAAAAAAAAAAAAAGAAAACACAAACAAGTGAGGACTTGCTCCTGATTAGCTATCTGGGCCAGCTTCTCTTAATAGGACTTCTTTAATGTCATCAAAACATGATGTGTCTATTTCACCATGTCTTCCTACTCAACTCTTTCTAACTCAAGGATGTTTACCCAACACCCCCTCCTGCTATCTGCTTGCTAAATCCTCCCCCTTATCAAGGCCATTAAATTTTACAACCTTTTCTCCCCAGCAGATTCTCCAAATTCCTCAAAGACAATGAACAAACCCCCACTAATTTATCACAATCCCCCCTTTTTCTTTTTCTAACATATTTTGTTCATTGAATTTTTGCAGTATTTGCTTGCTGAGCATCAAAGTTTCTGCGTCGTCTTTCTCCTGCTCAAGAGATTCATACTTAGCACGCACGAGCATAAGATGAGCTGCCTCTAATCAGCTTTTCACAATTGTGATTACTCGATTGAATATACATGGTCCAAAAGTCAGTGCTAATGTAAGTAACAACAAGAGCCCTGCTATGGTTGATAGCAGGGTAGTAAGCCAAGGTGAGTAATTAAACCAGGATTCATACCAATTCTGACGAGCCTCATTTTCCCTTTTGCGTTTTTCTAATCCTTCCCGCAATTTAGTCATTGTATCTCTTACCACCCCAGTATGATCTGCATATACACAACATTCTTCACGCAGGGCTGCACACAGTCCTCCTTGTTGTAAGAAAATCAAATCCAACCCTCTACGGTTTTGGAGTACCACTTCGGATAATGACCTAACCGATTTTTCCAGAGCTGTTATTGATTGCTCTATACGGGCCAGATCCTCATCTACGGCAATGCGTAGAGAAGTAAATTCCTGGCTTTGTTTTATCAGGGAAGCAATTCCAGTTCCTGCACCTGCAGCCCTTAGAGCCATTAGTGTAGCTAAGGTGACAGCCGTAATAGGTTCCCTTCTTTGTAAATGATATTCTGCTATAGTATGTTGGGTGTACATATACTCTTCATTGTGGTATAGAATCCTTGGTATAATGACCACCTGTACACAAAAATCATGAGATGTGCTAAACAATTTTAAAGATAGGCAAGGAGTGACTCCCAACGATGAACACACCCACCTAGTGTTATTTGCAGGAATTAACCATTTGTGTGTTTGGTCCATTTTTTTCAGTGGCATGGCACAGATCATTTTTATCTCTTGAAACTGTGCCAATACATCTACCTTTTCCCGTAACTTGAGACAAAGTTATCCCAATTTCCTGACCCCAACTGCAATTGGAAGGATTTGACTCATTTGAATATTCAGACCTCCCCATATCTCCTATAGCTTCATAATACGGGGGCTTAACACTTACACATAGCCAGCACCCTTCAGTTATCTCAGGATTAGTTTGATTTAGTACCTGGGAACTAGCATTTATAACTTTCCACATACTACTCTCAGGTACAACCCCTTTCTTTTCTCACAATGCTTGGAAGCAGTGTGGGAAAGGATAACTGTCAACTTATTAGAAAACACTGTAGTAGGTTGGGCAGTCCCAGGTATCTTTACAGTCTGGACAACCAAACCTTCCCCTGGTAACTCTTTATTGGGCCTGACTAGCTTGGAAGTCTCGGGTTTTTCCTTCTTTATTAGTATGAGTCCTCCCCTATCTGTTCCGTGTTCGTAAAATCTGACATTTTTCCTAGTACCCAGCTAGTATTGTCTGAGTTTGTTATATTTATATATAGAACCTTGCAAATTTCTTTATTTCCGTGGAAGGTTCCTGTATACCCTATACCATGCCCTCGCCACCTGTAACGGGGATCCAATTGTTGGTTACAACCTTGCAGCCCATATCCCACTTGTAAGAATTTATCCCGACCAGCCCCGAGTGTGCAGTCTGTAGCAATGGTTTCACACCCCCGGTATGCACAATAATACACGTTCAGGCATTTACAGTACCCCCTTCCCAGGTTAGAACTTGGGCAGAAATAAAATCCCATATATTCCCAGCATCGGGGCCTCAAGATCAGCTGACATAGTGTAGAAGTAAAGCCTGCCCCCCCCGATGTTATCTGGGTTGCAATAACCTGTTGACCTTCGAATCGACTTAAAGTCCATTAAAAAGGTTGGTGGGGGTGGTGTTGAGTCGCTATGCAGGATGAAATTACTGCAAGAACCCCCAAATACCGATAGGAATGGCTGAGGCCCATTTCTTTCCCCACTTATTCACTCCTCTGCCTCACTTGTCAGTTGGGTTGCAGCCAAATACGAGGTTTTAGTTCTTCTCGGCAGCAGTAGTGTTCTTCAGGGGAGAGCCTCTACCTTAACCCACGGTACCTATCGAGTTTGTCACAATGTGAGCTTCAGGTCTTTGTTTCCTGGAACAATCTCCCACTTCTTGTCACAGATGGGTCCTTTAACATGGCTGGCATGTGTCCATCCTTTCTCCGCAGTCCGGATGGCTGTTTCTGTAGTAAGCAAAACAACATAGGGGCCTTCCCCATCGTGGTGTTAAAAAAGTCTCTTTCCAAGTCTTAATTAGAATTGAGGGTGATCAAGTGGCAATTCTAAGTCATAGGGCATACCATATAGCATTTCAAAAGGAGAAATTCCTACATCAGTTCTAGGCTGCGTCCATATGTTTAACAGTGCAAGGGGTAAGCATTTTACCCAAGAAGCCTTAATTTCCAGCATAAGTTTTGTTAGTTGTTTCTTAATTTCACCATTCATTCGCTCTACCTTTCCAGAAGAGGAGGGGTGCCAGGGGCTGTGAAAATCCCACTCAATCTCTAAGGTGATATAGTATAAACTCACTTTAGGATAGAATAAAGCTTGTGGTTTGATATTGTATAAACTTACTTTAGGATAGAATAAAACTTGTGGAATGATATTGTATAAACTTGCTTTAGGATAGAATAGAACTTGTGATTAAAAGTTAGCAAGGACAAAGTAAACAACATCTTGTTATCTGTAGACCTTCTGTTACGTTTAAGCATTTTGTTATTTGAAAACACCCCATTATCCGTTAACAGTCAGGCTGAGACTTGAGATAACTTGAGTCAACTGTCTGTTATGTCTTGTTAACTGAGACATCCTGTTATCTGCCGACCCTCAGTTAAACCGAAAGACAACTCAGCATTTTTACAGCCTGGAAAACAACTGATTAAGAAAGTGCATTATGAGGAAGACCTATGGCCTTCCTCCCAAAGACCACTGCCCACATCCTGGAGACCCTGGCCCACAATTCTTGGAAGGCTTTGCGCAAGCGCAAGGACTGATAAGCTAATTAGCATATGAAGCGAGGGTAGGCGGGGTTAGGTAATGAATATGTATAGGTGCTAATTGAATATTCATTGTTTTGCTGTATAAATACGAGATAGTTTGTCACTTCGAACATGCACAATAGGCGGAAGGATCCCTTGTGCATCCAGCGCTGCAATAAAGAATATACCACTTAAGGAAATTCGGCTTTGATCTTTAAATCAAAGGCCTGCTTTAATCCTTGCAGTAAAGCTTTACAACCATTCAGTCACGTGGTCAATTAGGACAAACAAGTAACTCAGTAAAGTCTACCTGTATACTTTGGAAAGGTCAAAGCCCTGGCTCCCGTCCCCCTCTAGATAGGTTACAGAAGACCTTTTTATTTACCCTTTGACATATAGTACATCCTCTGCATGCGTGCTTCCCTAAAGTATATATTCCTACACAGACATGCTTTCTTAGAACATCACACATTGCTTGCGCCTCCCAATGACTCTTCTGATGTAAAACAGTTAATATTTGCCTCATTATCACTTTATTCAGCATTTCTCTCCCATCAGGGAGTATCGATTTTCCTTAAAATGATCCACATATTTGTAACATTAATACCTCCTTGGGAGGTTGTAATTGCTCCAAAATCTTTTTAGAATTTACCCGAATAGATAGGTGTCCCTGTAAACCCCTAAGGTAAAATTGTCCACCTATATTGTTGCTTCCGCCCCCATTTCAGGGTCTTTCCAGTCAGAGATGAATATACGTTTGCTCTCAGGGCCAGAGAGCACTCCATTAATAACACTGTTATTCCAGTCTAACAATTTACTATTTGAATGCCCAATTTAATCATCAAATCCCTTCCCAACAAGTTAGTTTCCGCCTTGGATACATACAATAATTGCCCAGTGATCATTTTATCCCCTGGTCTCAGCTTGGTATCCCCCAAAAGTGGCACTGTTATCCCAGTACCTTCTACCCCCATCACATTTAGGGTTTCATTAGTTAATTTAATCCCTGAAGCTTTACAAGTCAGTAATGACTTAGCTGCCCCAGTGTATTGGGTTTGCTGGCAAGGTTCGGGGGGGGGGGGGGGGGGTGAGGGGTGTGGGAGTGGGAAACTGCAGTGGCAGCCCCCATGAGAAAAACCCAGAAACCTCCCCGTGGTAGATAAGGGATGATTTCATCCGGCCCCAAAGGGGCCCACTGCTGCCCAGAGCCAAGCCATGAGCAACACAGTCCGTGCCTCTGTGAGAGCACATCCACGAAAACAAACAAACAAAGAAACGAACAAAAACCTGCTGCTCAACAGCAGTTGGGAGAGCGAGAAACCCCCCCGCAGACACCAAAGTCAGTGCAGAAGGAGGGGGAGGAGGCGCTCCAGGCGCTGGAGCCGAAGCTCCCGTGCGGCCGCTGGAGAGGCTCCTGGTGGAGCAGGCTGTTCCCCCCTCCCCGATGCTTGGGAAACTGAACAAACACCACAGCAAATATGCAAATATACCAAAACTTCTAGACTGTTACTTAGATAATGCCTACATCACCTTTCCCTGCTCATTCAATTTCAAACAGCTCTGTTAAATATTACATGCCACATATTTAACACCTTCAGCAACCCTTTTAACACTTCCTTTATCTTTCTCCAGCCCATACTTTTCTAATACCAGCACCAAAGGCTCATTCTGAGTCCAACTTAATTCCATACCTTTTCCCTCCAAGATACTGAAACAACATATCAATCAATATACCATATTTCATCCCATTTTCCTTCTTTCCACAAAAACAACATTAACTGTAATATGGTGTTATAATTAGTAGTTCCATTTAGGGGCCACTCCGCTCCATCCTCTAGTTTATAAAGTGGCCACCATTGATTACAATATTTGATAAGAGTTCTTTTACTTTCTGTACCCTCTCATCCCACTATATCCCTCCAATGTGTTAGTATACACCCTAGGGTGCTTTTCCTCGGGATTTCTTTGCTTTGAACTTTTCCTATTGTAATCTACAGTGGTTAATATTCCACTGTTTTCCTAGAAGCTCTTTACTAGTCAATCCCAATCCCTCCAAAATCCACAATATATAGATACACAAATAAAATCAAACCACTGTAAATTAACTGCCTGTTGACAATTACACTGAGGACATTTAAACCTGATGATCCGATGATATGCCTAGGCAAATTTTGTTCCCTTAGACATACACCTAAATGGCAGTTCTTATATTTACATATTTACATATTAACATATGAATAAAAGAATACTTTAACAAAAATGCCCAGGCTTTTATATATACAATATACAATGTACAGTTATTATTCCAGTTAGAATTACTCCTCAGCAGCTGCAAACACTATGCCAGTTGCCATTAAAGCTCGCTTACCCTCCTCCTGTCCTTTTCTTAAAATCTCGGACATCCCCAGAGTTAATGGGGATGGCCACATATTCCATTCCTGGCTGGGGTCCCCCCATCGCTATTTCTCGTGGGGGATATAATCCCTCCCTTAAAGCAGATTTTCTGATTTCTTGCCCTGCTTCTGGTTACCGGCCCCTGTGTTTCATGATCCGATTCCAATTCTCCTGGATTAGCTAATTCGGGGAGTCCATTAAGGACGGGAGCCATTGGTGCAGGCGGTGGAATATAGGGCGGGGGCGGTGTCAGGACTTCTAAATCCTTTCTCTTTTTATCCCGCCCTCCTTTTTCTTTTAGAGGATATAGATGTGTCCTCGTATCTGAATTTATCCAGAGGTGCGCATACTCACTTTCTTCCAGACTAAAGGGTTCCTTTGAGTTTACATAAATATTTAGGCCTGACAAACCCAATCTTCAAAAGACCCAAATACAGGCCAGTAAAGGTGGTCTCCTCGAATCTGTTTACCACCCCAAACTTCAACACAACAATGTATCATTTTTACTTTATTCCTTCCCCGCCTAAAAGGGGAATCCTCCCAATTTTTAATCATTAATCCCGGGGTAACCTAACATCAGACGTTACCCCGCCCATGGGACCAGAAGGCTTACTCTTCTTCTGTCCCACCTTCCGGAACACCTTCACACACACACGCACGAATCGCTTCCCCCTTTTTGTGGACCAGTCCCTCGCGGGATGTAGTGATTAAGGAGGTACTGGGGAGGCATTGGGGAGGCAAGGACAATCCCCAGACATGGACTGTATATCTCGAAACAAGACACTGAAACTCATGATAAGGAAGCGGCAGACGGACAGAGAAACAAACGTAAGGACTATAAATCTCAAAACTGGACATTGGAATTCATTATAAAGATACAACAAACGGAAGAATTGGCAACAACCAGCTCTTGCAGTTAAGAAACATGCCAATTCAGCAGATTCCTGACCAAAGGTGAAAAGTACACTGTGAGGAAGACTCGGGGTCTTCCTCCCAGAGACCCCTGCCCACGTCCCAAAGACCCCTGCCCACAATTCTTGGAAGGCTCTGCGCAGGCGCAAGGTGCCAAAAGGCTAATTAGCATGAGAAGCGAGGGAAGGCGGGGATAGGTAATGCATATGTATAGGTGCTTGTAGAATATTGATAGATTGATTGTATAAATTCAAGACTGCTTTCCGCTTTAGGTATGCACGATAGGTGGAGAGATCCCCCGTGCATCCAGCGCTGCAATAAAGAATATACCACTTAAAGGAATTTTGGCTTCGATCTTTGAATCAATCTGGCGACCCAGATGGGACAACCTCTCTGCCGGACCGCAGGACCCGCTGGGAACAGGACTCCCTAGGGTACCCCCGGGATTTCCCGGAGGGACTCCTCGACTCACCGGATCACTGCGGAGGCAGACAAGGACCCCATCATTGTAAGTGAGTATATTCTTTATTCTGGTTTGGTTTTCTGGTAGACCGGTCATCTGGGACTGTCCAGTAAGTCGGAAGGTGACTTCTGCAGGACAGTATTTGGTATATACTTTGTGGTTAGTACCACAAGTATATCTGGGGACTTTGGGGTCCATCTGTATCTGGAACTGTCTGTAAGTCAGAAGGTGATCTTCTGCGAGGCAGTGTTTGGTATATACTTTGTGGTAAGCACCATAAGTATATTTGGGGACCTTAAGGAAAGAGCTCGCTTTAAGGTCCATCTGGAATTGTGTTGTCTATTTCGGTTTTCTGACTCATGGAGTATGGTATTTAACTCTGGTTATTGTTACTGCGATTTTGGCTATTTTCCTGGTGGTAATAGTAGGTTCGTGGCATTGTTATAAGAAAGATATCGTTACGGTGTTACACAGTTCGGTTTTCTGACTTATCGCATGTGGAATTTGACTCTGACTATTGTTACTGTGATTTTGGCAATATTGCTGGTAATAGTAGTTTTGTGACATCTCTACTGAAAGATATTGCGTGCCCGTATTTTTGTGAGTGATACATTTTGTGATACGCTTTTGTAAGTAACATGTGTATTCTGAAAGTGTAAACTGGAAACTGGGGGGGCAAACAAGCAGTGAAATTTTAAAGAAAAGTGTGTTAGGATGTGTTTTAAGTCACTGGAAGGATATTGGAGGATCTGCCGGTGGAAGTGTGAACAGGAAAACATTGATAAAATATCGTAATCAGTGGTGGCCGCTTTATAAGCTGGAATGTGGAGAAAAGTGGCCCCTAAATGGAACTTTAAACTATAATATTTTGCTACAGTTAATGTTGTTTTTTGAGAAGCAGAACAGGATGAAATGTTGTATACTGATGTTTCAGCATCTTGGTGGGAAAAGGTTCGGAATTAAGTTGGCCCCTGACTGAACCTTTGATGTTGGCATTAGAGAAGTACAGGCTGGAGAAAGATAAAGGAAGTGTTAAAAGGGTTGTTGAAAGTGTTAAAGGTGTTTGAAGTTGAATGAGCAGGGAAAGAGGATGTAGGAATGCTAATAGTTCTGCCTCTGCCCGAGGCAGAGATCTTAAAATCATGGGTGTTAGCCCTTTGGGGCAAAGGGACCATGATGGGTCCGAGAGAGTTGTCACAGAAACAGAAAACCAGTTAACTCTTAAAACAACCTGAGTTCATGTGCGAGCTCAGATTGCTGATGGGACCGCTCAGGGAACTGTGGACAATTGCATTCCCCTGACCGACCCCCACTAAGACCCTAATCATCCCGAAAATTATGAACGGTTAAGTAAATACTAAAATCTGGATGAATTGGGAATTGAGAATATGCTTCCAACAAGGTCTAAAAGAAACCCCTATGGAATTTTTGGACCAACTCTGAAATGTAATGAAAATAAATAAATAAATAAATAAATAAAACAAAACGGTTTGGACCTGGCTTCGGAGGACAAATTGACTAGCCTTTTCCTAGGATAATAGACCCCTGATTTCAACAGGAATAACGGGGACCTGGGGAATCTACCCTAGTACCTCCGCTGGTTATAATGAAGCTAGGGGAGGAATGGAAGTGAAATTTCTTATTGATATGGGGCAACGTATTCAGTTCTAAATCAAGCATTAATGCCTTCACAGAATTATTATGTTAGGGTAAAAGATGTATCGTGGTTTAACCCAGCCGGCAGCTAAACACCACGCAGCTGTTCGCTCACCCTCCCCCTCCCTCTCTGGGACGGGGGAGAGAAATGGAAAGTGAAGCCCGTGAGTTGAGATAAAGACAGTTTAATAAGACAAAATAATAATAATAATAATAATAATAATAATAATAATAATAATAATAATACAATGATGATAATAGTACTACTAATAATAATATGTACAAACAAGTGATGCACAATGCAATTGCTCACCACCTGCTGACCGATGCCCAGCCTAACCCTGAGCAGTCCGGCCCCCTCCCCCGGCTAGCCACCCCTATATATTGTTTAGCATGACGTCAGATGCTATGGAATACCCCTTTGGCTAGTTTGGGTCACCTGTCCTGGGTCTGTCCCCTCTCAGCTCTTACTGCACCCCCAGCCTGCCTGTTGGCAGGACAGAGCAAGAAGCTGAGATGTCCTTAGCTTGGTATAAGCACTGCTCTTTAACAATTAAAACATCGGGGTGTTATCAGCACTCTTCTCATCCTAAGCCAAAACATAGCATTCTACCAGCTACTAGGAAGAAAATTAACTCTGTTCTAACTGAAACCAGGACAAGGTGTAACCGAAAAGGCTTATTTTTGTGAACCTTTGAAGTACAAGTTAGGGAAACAATGGGGCATACACAGATTTTTATCTATGCCTAGCTCCTCATGGGCACTCTTAGGTAGAGATTTATTAGAGCAAGTAGGAGCAGAAATTGTCTTTGAAAAAGGGAAATGGAATTAAGAATAGGAGAAGAACAACTAATAAATGTGTTAAGCTTGGCACTAATACAAACTGACCCTAAAAGTGAAATACCTTTAGAGATCACAGATCAAGTATGTCCAGGAGTTTAGGCTACTGAAACCCCTGAAAGAGCTAAAAATGTGACCTTAATAATTATTAAATTAAAGCCAGGAGAGAAACCCGTTAAGGTTAAGTAATATCCTTTGAGGATAGAAGATAGGAAAGGAATTAAAGAGATAATTAATAATTTTTTACAGTATGGATTATTGATTGAATGCGAATCAGAATAAAATACACCCATATTGCCAATTAAAAAGGCAGATGAAAAAGCTATAGGCTAGTTCAGGATTTGAGGGCCATAAATAAAATCACTGAGGATATACATCCAGTAGTGGCAAACCCTTATACTTTGCTGACTAAATTAAAGAATAGTCAAGTCTGGTTTACCGTACTGGATTTAAAAGATGCCTTCTTCTGCCTAGGCTTAGCCACAGAAAGCCAAAACCTATTCGCCTTTGAATGGGAAAATCCCGATTCAGGCAGAAAGACGCAGCTTACGTGGACATTACTACCTCAAGGATTCAAGAATAGCCCCACTATTTTTGGAAACCAATTAGCAAGGGAACTCGAAACATGGATGCCTCCGGACACTGAAGGTGCTTTGTTACAATATGTAGATGATCTCTTAATAGCTACCGAGACTAAAGGGAGTTGTATTCAATGGACTATAAGTCGTCTTAATTTTCTGGGTTTAAATGGATATCAAGTCTCTTGACAGAAAGTCCAGCTGGCTCAACAAAGTGTGACCTATCTGGGATTTGAAATTTCGGAAGGACAACGAGAACTAGGAACTGAACATAAGGAAGTCATTTGCCAGACTCCAGAACCTCAAATGGTAAAGTAGCTACAAACCTTTTTAGGAATGACAGGTTGGTGTCGCCTTTGGATTTATAATTATGGACTATTGGTAAAGCCTCTATGTGAATTGATAAAGATTAACCAGTCAAAGTTAGTCTGGACTGGAGAAGCACAAAAAGTCTTTAAACAACTTAAACAAGAATTGATGATTTTGAAATATCAAGCAATATTGGTAGAACAGGACAACGTGGAAATTGTGATAACTAATATTGTGAATCTAGCCTCTTTTCTTAGTGATGCTCCGGCACAACCTGTGATTCACGATTGTTTAGAAACTATAGAGACTGTGTATTCCAGCCGACCAGACCTTAAGGAGGAGCCCATGGAAGATGCGGAAGAAACTTGGTTCACGGATGGGAGCAGTTTTGTTATGCAAAGACAACATAAAGCTGGATATGCTATAACAACTACTCAGCAGGTAATCGAGTCTAAGCCTTTACCCCCTGGAACATCAGCTCAAAAGGCGGAGATAGTTGCTCTCACGAGAGCATTGGAACTGGCAGCGGGAAAAAGGATAAATATTTGGACAGATTCTAAATATACATTCGGCGTGGTACATGCTCATGGAGCAATTTGGAAAGAACATGGATTGCTGACTGCTCAGTGAAAACACATAAAGTATGCTGAAGAAATTTTAAAATTGTTAGAGGCTGTAAAACAACCAGAAAAGGTAGCTATCATGCATTGTCAGGGACACCAAAAGGGGAACACCGATTTTGAAATTGGAAATCGATTGGCAGAGGCTAAGCAGGCAGCTGAAATAACTGAGGTGAAGGCATTGTCTTTGATACCAGACGGTAAAATCCAAACTATATCCAAATTATACAAAAGAAGACTTAAAATTAATTGAAGATTTGAAAGGTAAAATGAAACCAGATGGATGAGTATATTTAAAAGATAACCACATAGTAATACCCTCTAGTTTGACATGGCCCATAGTTCTTACAGAACACAATAAAACGCACTGGGGAGCTGGCACACTGCATAAGAGCCTGAGTCAGACATTAGTGGGACGATATGATAAAACAAGTAACTCAACAATGTAGCATTTGCTTACACAATAACCCCAATACCAAGAATAGAATAAAATTTGGAATAATCGGTAAAGGAAATTATTCGGGGCAACAGTGGCAAATTGATTTTTCAGAACTCCCTAGAAAAGGGGGGTATCATTATTTACTGGTTCTGACTGACACGTTTTCAGGAAGGCCTGAAGCCTTTCCCTGTCGAACAAACAAAGCAAGAGAAGTGGTTAAAGTCTTGTTAAATGAAATAATACCATGCTTTGGGATTCTAGTAGCAATGTCTTCTGATAGAGGTTCACATTTTTGTGCACAAGTGGGAGAACAGATAAGTAAGATTCTAAAGATAGATTGGCAACTGCATACTCCTTATAGACCACAGGCAAGTGGACAGGTAGAAAAAATGAACCATTTAATTAAACAATAAATAGCTAAAATTGGATAAGAAGCTAATTTGTCATGGCCTCAATCCCTCCCTTTAGCATTACTTGGAATTAGAGTTAAACCTAGAATAAAAGGGAATTTGAGTCCCTTCAAAATCTTATATGGAAGGCCATAGCAATTTCTATTTAGTGGAGAGGACCTAACGCAGTTAGGATCAGAATATTTATATGCTTATATAACTGAACTTCAGAAACAATTAAATAAAGTATATAAATTTGTTTTAGGGACCAGGGCTAGAGGGTTGGATCAACCAATCCACCCCTTTAAGCTCGGGAATTATATATATATATATGAAGACTTTTTCAGGACAACCCCTACAGGAAAAATGGAAGGAAAGTGGATGGGACCATACCAAGTATTATTGACAACACACACCGCCATTAAGATTAAGAAGCAAGCAGCTTGGATCCACAATTCAAGGGTGAAGAAGGTCCCGGCGAGGATATAGACCACCACTCCAATTGGACCAACAAAATTACGGTTTTCCAGATCCTAATGATTGCAGGGGTGCGGTTCTCAGATTCGGGGTGGGCAACTTGGGATGAGAACTTACACCTGACCTTAATACAAACAATTTCTCAAGTAACTAATAAGACGAACTGTTGGGTATGCACCCATCTGCCACAGCATGGGAATAAGGGTGTATCATTAATCGGGATTCCGTTGCCTGCAAACTTATCTTGGACTAATTTGTGGGAAAACACATCTTGGGGTCGAAAATATTAAGCAGTTATGGAACTAGAAGTGAGTAGCTTCATGCCGTTAGAATCCTATTATGTATGTGTACAAAGGTGTAACCCGCCTAAGGGTATAGGAAAACAGCATTGTATAAATACGGATACCACTTATGTGGGAAATCAGACATCTTGTAATTGAACAATTGATATTAGTACGACTAGCGGCTGGGCAAATTCAACCAGCTGGACGGTTCCAGAAGGAAAAGGGTGGTATTGGCTATGCAACGATACAGCCCGTAAGGTCTTGCCTGAGAATTGGAAGGGAACTTGCACTCTTGGAGCGGTAGTCCCCAATATGACAGTCCTCGAGGTTACTTGAGAACTCATATGCGGAGAATCAGACGAAAAATTAACAATCCATTGATAGAGAGACACACCCCTTTTCATAGTTTCGTTCGATAGTTTATCCCATGGTTAGGAGTGAGTGAATTGGAAAAGGCGATAGTTAATATTTCTGCAATTATAGAGAAGTTAGAAAACCAAACTCTGGATGCTATAAAGGCTCAACAAGAAGAGATATCTAGTTTATCACAGGTAGTATTACAAAATCGGATGGCCCTAGACTTGTTACTGGCCGCTCAAGGGGGAGTCTGTACAGTAATAAACACAAGTTGTTGTGTGTATGTAGATCAGAGTGGAAGGATCTCTACCGACCTGGAAGAAATATGGAAGCAGACAAGGGTCCTACATGAGATCAGTAAAGATGATCTTTCGTGGAGTTTTAGTGAAATATGGAATAAGTTAACCTCCTGGTTGCCCAATTTTCAATGGTTGAAACAAGTGTTCATTGCTCTAATCGCATTAGTAGTATTAGGAATATTTGTGTGCATGTTGTTTAGATGCCTGCTTTGTTGTGTTACTGTAAATAATGAAAGTATCTGATGCAAAAGAATTTGTATGGGAAAAGAAAAGGGGGGATTGATTAAGGAGGTACTGGGGAGGCATTGGGGAGGCAAGGACAATCCCCAGACATGGACTGTATATCTCGAAACAAGACACTGGAACTCATGATAACGAAGCAGCAGGCGGACAGAGAAGCGAATGTAAGGATTATAAATCTCGAAACTGGCCATTGGAATTCATTATAAAGATACAACAAACGGAAGAATTGGCAACAACCAGCTCTCGCAATTAAGAAACATGCCAATTCAGCAGATTCCTGACCAAAGGTGAAAAGTACACTGTGAGGAAGACTCGGGGTCTTCCTCCCAGAGACCCCTGCCCACGTCCCAAAGACCCCTGCCCACAATTCTTGGAAGGCTCTACGCAGGCGCAAGGTGCCAAAAGGCTAATTAGCATAAGAAGCGAGGGAAGGCGGGGATAGGTAATGCATATGTATAGGTGCTTGTAGAATATTGATAGATTGATTGTATAAATTCAAGACTGCTTTCCTCTTTAGGTATGCACGATAGGTGGAGAGATCCCCCGTGCATCCAGCGCTGCAATAAAGAATATACCACTTAAAGGAATTTCGGCTTCGATCTTTGAATCAGTGGGAACCGCATTACTGAGGGGTCCACACTCGATTCGTCCGCAACTGGACGTCTCGTTTGTTGTGTTCCGGGATACCCAACCCCAACCGAACGGATCACCGGCCTATACTTACCCACCCCGTGGGTCTTCATTTGGTCTTTGTGCACAAAGGTTGCCTGGGGTTTACCCGTTTTATTTGCTTGTGTCTAATTTTGGGTTCATCGGTGAAGGATTTGAATGAAAGTAGTCCTAGAGAAGGCCGCTAAAATCAGCAGGGCGCCCCCTCCGAAGGTCTTTCAATCAGATTGCCTTCATCCGAGTCACGGCACCAAATTGTTATAAATTAGACCACACAATTTACTGGTCTATTGAAATTATTTTATTAATCAAGTAAGCAGACACAAACAAAACAGCGCTGGGCGGCTGGGGAGTCTCTGCTCCGCAACAGCACGCAACTTCCCTTTCCAGTGTTGCTGTTTTATAGCAGTTGAATTCCGGCTTATCAGGATTTGTTGAACTGGCTGAGGCTGCGCAGTCTATTGTTGAGAGGGGGGTCGTTATTCCTCTGCTTCGTGTTCAGGTGGGGGAAGTGAAGCGGCAAAAAGGATGTCTTGTGGTAAGGAATTTCACAGAGTCTGGTTTAACTCAAGTATGTTTACCCAACATCCCCTCCTGCTATCTGCTTGCTAAATCCTCCCCCTTATCAAGGCCATTAATTTTTACAACCTTTTCTCCCCAGCAGATTCTCCAAATTCCTCAAAGACAATGAACAAACCCCCACTAATTTATCACAACGATGAAGGATTTGATTGCTATATGCAGCCGTTAGGGTTGTATTGTATTCTCAACAACCCTGTATTCTCAACATGGCCGCCCAGTAAGCGGCTTCTCGAGAACTACACCTCCCTCAATGCTCTGGGAAGCCAACATGGCTTCCTGGAAACCCGGTGCCAAAAAACTACATTTCCCAGCGTTCCCTGGAAAATTGAACCTCACATCTTGCTGTAGGACGCCATTTTTTGCCCTCCTATGCCCTCCCTTTTTTTGGGGGGGTGGGGGGAGGAGGGGGTTCCCATGCAGTTTTGGGGGTTTCCCCTCAATTTTGGTTTATCACCTCTACATTTCAGGGTTCTTCCCCACAATTTGGGGGTTCCTTCCCTTAATTTGGGGCTTCACACCCCCAGTTTTGGGGTTTCCCTCCAATTTTGGGGATTCTCCCCCAATTTCAGGGGTTCCCCCCCCCACAATTTTTGGGTCCCCCACCATCCTTTTCTTGCCTTTCCCCTTAATATCAAGGTTTGTCCTTCCCCCCCTAATATTAGGCCTAACCCTAACCCCTATTAACACAAACCTCTAACCCTAAACCTAACTGTTGCCAAGCTTTTAAGCAGTGCAAAGATTCAAAAACCAACCAACCAACCTCTCTCCATCACAAAGTTTCTGTTTTGCTATTGTAGCGCACAATTACACAGTAGTGTCCACCACATCAGCACTGCCCTACTTTGGAGCCAGAATACCCTTGTGTTTCTGTCATAAGGCTTCTGTGGTCCATTTCATTGTGCTAACACCATGCCACTATTTTCAATTAGAGCTGCTTTTGCATGTCTTGTTATCTTTGATGACTCTCATGCCAACAAATATTGTGCAGTAAACATGCTTTCTCAATGTCACATTATCTCCTTAGCGAAACTATACTGTCAGCATCCATTTTTTATCTTTTTTCTTACTGATAGCCATTTTCAGTTTCTTTAGTAAAATGAAAAGATAACACCCCATATCACAGACTCCATGGTCCCGAACTTTGGAGCATAAGAGCTTGTAAAAAAATAAAAAATGCATTTCCTTTTGTTATAAGTTGCCCCTTAATTAATTTTCAGAGAGCATTGCATTAATAATAGAAAGAAATTTATTGAGTAAGCAACAGCAAGCAAAACAGCGCTGGGCAGCCGGGGAGTCTCGGCTCCGCCAACGGTGCGCACCTCACCCCCGCCAGGGTCCCTTTTTATATCTTGGTAATTCCGGGATTACGCAGCACATCCTGGTATATTCCGTGACTGCGTGCACTGTTGCTAGGGGGTCATCTCTGTCCCTCTGGTGGTCGTGAAGATGAAGGCCGTAGTCTTCCTCGGCGTTGTGGTTCAACTTCTTTTTTTATTTGGTCATGTTGGCCCAGCGTGAGACAGGAAGGCAGGATGTTGATACACTAGTTTAGCAACTTATCAGGAGATGGTTACATGAGCTTTGCAGCAGTGTCTTTGAACAAAAGAGGCAACTGAGATGCAGAAGGAGAGAAGGGGAGGGGGTTCTCTTTTTGTTACATTAAGCAAAAGAATTTTCATAGTGTCTAGCCAAGTATTATACATCTCCTTACTTCAGCAGGGAGCTCTCACAACTCCCGCTCCTCAAACAGAACTCCTTGTTTTTTATAATACAAAAGACAATGAACAAACATTTATTGTGTATTACACTTTCACTTTATTTAAAAAAAAAAAAAAAGAAAAAAAAAAAAAAAAGATTGTTAAAATAATGTTGATTAAGGTGACATTTGGGAGGCAAGGGTAATAGGCATTGGGGAGGCAAGGACAATCGCCAGACAAGGACTGTGTATCTCGAAACAAGACACTGGAACTCATGATAAGGAAGTGGCAGACGGACAGAGGAACAAATGTAAGGACTATAAATCTTGAAACTGGACATTGGAATTCATTATAAAGATACAACAAACGGAAGAATTAGCAACAACCAGCTCTTGCAATTAAGAAACATGCCAATTCAGCAGATTCCTGACCAAAGGTGAAAAGTACACTGTGAGGAAGACTCGGGGTCTTCCTCCCAAAGACCACTGCCCACGTCCCAAAGACCCCTGCCCACAATTCTTGGGAGGCTCTACACAGACGCAAGGTGCCAAAAGGCTAATTAGCATGAGAAGCGAGGGAAGGCGGGGATAGGTAATGCATATGTATAGGTGCTTGTAGAATATTGATAGATTGATTGTATAAATTCAAGACTGCTTTCTGCTTTGGGTATGCACGATAGGTGGAGAGATCCCCCGTGCATCCAGCGCTGCAATAAAGAATATACCACTTCAAGGAATTTTGGCTTCGATCTTTGAATCAATGTGTAGGAGTTCATTTGACTACCTCCTGCACTCCTTTCATCTTTTCCTGAATGAGAGATGACCTCTGAAAAGGAGCATTTCCTTCAGTTTGTTTTGCTTTTATGACAAACCTTTGAACAGTGAGAACCTTGATCATTTCTAGACACGTGTTTCTATAAAAGGTTTTTCCCTGATGGGAAAAGTGACTTCCCAAGAATTACACGCCCCGGCATGCTCTGGGCACCCAAGATGGCGTCCCGGACATGGAATGCCCGAGAACTACATCTCCCGGTATGCTCGGGGCACCCAACATGGCCGCCCGAAAGCCCATGCTGGAGAACTGCATCTCCCGACATGCTCTGGGCACCCAACACTCCATGGTTTGGGGCAATTCTGGACATGAAGACAGACTAGGAGAAGCACTTTTTGAGAGCAGTCCTGCAGAGAAGGGCTTGGGGGTTCTGGTGAATGAAAAGCTTGAAATGAGCCAGGAGTGCATGCTTGCAGGCCAGAATGCCAACTGAATCCTGGGCTGCATCAACAGAGGAATGGCCAGCAGGTTAAGGGAGGGGATTGTCTCCCTCTATTCTGCCCTTCTAAGGCCCCACTTGAAGTCGTGTGTCCAGGTCTGGTCCCCCCAGAACAAGAAGGATGTTTATCTTTTAAGAGCGGGTCCAGAGGGGGGCTACAAAAGTGCTCAAGGGGATGGAACACTTCTCCTATGAAGAAAGGCTAAGAGAGCTGGGGCTTTTCAACCTACAGAAGAGAAGGCTCCGGGGTGACCCCACTGCAACCTTGCAGTACTTAAAGGGGACGTAAAAAAAAAAGATGGGGAACAACTATTCTTAATCAGATAAAGACAGGATAAGGGGGAATGGCTTTAAACTAAAAGAGGTGAGATTTAGATTAGAGGTTAGGAGGAAATACTTCACTTGGAGGGTGGCGAGGCACTGTAACAGGTTGCCCAGAGAAGTTGTGAATGCCTCATCCTTGGTTCAAGACCAGATTGGACAAGGCCCTGAGCAACCTGATCTAGTGAGTGGTGTCCCTGCCTATGGCAGGGTGGTTGGAACTGGATGATCTTTGAGGTCCCTTCCAACCCAAGCCATTCTATGATTTCATTCTGTCGTTCTGTTGATTACTATGTTGGACACTTCATATTTTGAGCTTCCTTTTTTTTTTTTATAAGCTATGTAGGCTTTGGCTGCAGCTCCATAGTGATCACTGCAGTCTTTCTTCAAGGTATATATAATTCCCCTTCTTTCTTAATAACTGTAATAGCAATTCCAAGCTGTAAACTACTTTGTCATCCTAAGTTGTCCTTTCTTCTTAGGCTTTAGGTTATATATTAGTGACAAAAGCTTAATTTAATTAAAATACCTGTTTGTATTAGGCGCTGAAATTGAAAACCACTGTGAAAGGGGATACATCACCTACCCTGGCAACCACCAGCTTCTGTAAAAAGGAGGTGAGTGAACCCATTTGTGTAAGGAGAGTTCAAAAAAAAAAAAAAAAAACACTAAATTCAATTGAGCATGGCACTGTATATCAGTTGTATATATTGTTTATTTACTTCTCTGATTAGATACTATAGCAGCAAAGTTGTAACATATAGTGTGTTAAAGTGATTCTTCAGCCCATAGCAAATGAATAAAGGATGAGCCTGAAGGTAGTAGTACTTCTCATGCTAATGCAAGTCTGGATATTTTTATATCTGAGCATATTTCATGAAAAAAAAAAACAATCAACAACAACAACACCACCACCACCACCACCACCATAATATTTTCCATAACCAATCATCTTTTGATTATTTTAACATCTTTATCAAGTTTAAAGCAAAATTTAGTTGTGTTTTTATTTCCTGTAACTACATTTTTTTTACAAGGCATAGGAGTGAAAAAAGTAAATTACACTTTTCTAGGTGCATCTTATATATAGAAGCTTCAGAAGTGCTTGTAGAATTTCAGACTGCAGCTTAATACTTAATATTAGAGAAGAGAGGGGGGAGGAGACAGAACTTAGGAGGTAAGTACAGAGAACACATGACAAAAGAACAATTTGGGGGAAAGGTAGTTTTAGCGGTACCATGTCTAAATATCACAAATGAACCATGAAATGAAATCAAACTGTATATGCATGGTGGTGCATATATTTTAAGTCTGTATTTTAATTGTTTAATAAGAAATTTCCAGGGTTACACTGAATATCAGCTGCTTGGATTTTAATTCCAGTGTTCCAAGAGTGTATCATACTTATTAGTCTCCAAATCCAATTGGTAGGGAGAGTATTTCTCTGCAAGAAAATTAATTAGATTTTGTTATTTCAAATTCAAAAAATATACTTTTAAGAAATGTACCCTGCCAAAAGTATTTATGTGTTCTTACATGTCACTGTCTTATCTCATTTGTGTCTATATGGTCAGTATTTCTTAGTATAATTAATATGTATCCCTTATGTTACATCATAGCCTTGGGAGTCCCAATCTTTCTGCAGTAATTTTCCTCATGAAGTTGTCTGCGCAGATTCCTGGGGCCAATCCTTGCTGGTTTCTACAGACGCTGGTATCTTGTTAATTGATGGGTAGTAAATGATGCTGTGTTCTTGTGTCAATTATTTATGTATCTGACCATTTTCTTCATAATAAATGTTCATAAGCTCTGTTTAGGTAATTGGTAAGTCCTCACCTGCAAGGAGAGTACCAATCCAAGTGAATCTATAACATTTATGTAATCTAGCTGCAGATTTTTTCTCTGCATCAGAATTCTTATTTGGAGCCATTTTTTGTGCAGATTTCTGAATGTTTTGTTATTTCAGATGCTGTTATCTTGGCCGTCTGAAAAGATTTATGAAGTCAAACCCAAACTCAAAGAGCGTCTGGATTTTTTAGCCCTTGATGATACTAATGAACATGAAGCACAAGGCTTATGTGGTGATGAAAGCCAGTTTCTTCCATAGCAGTGCTTTTACTAGTTTGACCTCTTATCTTCTGTGTGCCATGTAAGGCCATTGGGACTAAGGGAATGAAGTTAGTTATCAGTGAAAATTTTCAGACTTTCAAAAGAAAGGTCCCTTTCAGGCTTCAGTTGCATAATTTCATCCATGGCAATGATAAAACACTCCTATAAGGAAGTACTGGTTATGATGCTGCAGCATACATATGAGCTTTGTGCAGAATGTTTCATTTTCATGAGAAAAAACAAGACTTATTTTATTAGAAAGAAATAGTTCAGAACCATTGACTACCAAATTTTAGCAGAATTTTAAAGAAATACGTGTGTTTTCTTTTTTAGATGGTCAGCCATCAGTTCAAGTATTTGATAAAACTCTCCAAATAAAGCAGATGCATGTGTTGGAAGCTCTGGATCTTTTGATTGCCCGAACAGACAAAGGTAGGAGATGTCCTTGTTATTTGGTTCTTACTTGAATGTCTGTATAACTGTTTATTTGGCAGACATATCAGTAGAAGGGAATGCCCTAGGTGCTTTTCTTTAAGAGTTGTTTTTGTTTTTTAACTTGGAAGCATGCTGTAGAATTTTAATTCCCACAGCACTAGATTTATATAATCACCTTTTGTCACATCACATAACTATTCTTAATTATTGTAATTAGGTTTTTGAGCTCTGAGTTCATTGTTCTCCTTTTCAGATCTTTCCACTACTTTCCCTTTGCTGATTTCCCCTGGGCTGCTTACGTACATGCCCTATGGCTTTAGGGTTTGTAAGTGTCTTGAGGTAATCATGTTTTTATCACTGGCAAGTGCATTAGATGCCTCATTTAGAATAAGGGAGTGCATACAACAAGTACTGTTTGTTGTTTGTTTGCTTGTTTTTCTAAAAGGTGTGGAAAAAAATCTCTAGATGCTCAGAATCATGCTTCAGAGTAAACCTGAAACTGGCCATATTGAATCATCAAATGGTTTGGTTGGAAACAACTTTTCAAGACCTTTTAGTCCGACCTCCCTGCCATGGTCAGGTACATCTTTCAGTAGATGAGGTTGCCCAAAGCCTCATCCAGCCTGACCTTGAACACTTCAGGAGATGGGACATCCACATCTTCTCTGGGCAGCCTGTTCCAGTGCCTCACCGCTCTCATAGATTAGATATAAGGAATAAATTATTCGCTAAATCTACCATCTTTCTGTTTGAAACTATTACGCCTTGTGCTGTCACTACGTGCCATTGTAAAATGTCTCTCTCTCTCTTTCTTATAAGCCTCCTTTAAGTATTGAAAGGCCACAATAACATCTCCTCAGAGCCTTCTTTTATCCAGGTTAAAAGAACACAGCTTTCTCAGCCTTTCTTGTAGGTGTTCCAGCTCTCTTATAATTTTTGTGACCCTTCTCTGGATCAACTTTAACAGGTCCATGTCCTTCTTGTGCTGGGGGCACCTGAGCTGAACACAGTACTCCAGGTTGTATCTTACAGGGGCAGTGTGGAGTGGGGGAGTATCACTTCCCTCGACCTTCTAGGCCACACTTCTTTTTGTGCAGCACAGGATATGATTAACTTTCTGGGCTGAAGGTAGACATTACTGGCTCATGTCAGATTTGTCATCCACCAGTATATAGTTGGTCTCCAGCTACTCTTAGAACTCAACACTCTGGAAATCTCCCTAGCTGAATAATGTATTTGTTCAGTTGTACAAAAACGTGGAGGAAATTACTTATGCTGTCACTGTTCTACCAAATGTGTTACTGGTTTTTGTTCTGTGATGTGTAACCACATTCTAGTTCTATAGATTATATTCTCCTGAATATTCTGGTATAAAAAAAATAAAAAATAAAAAAATAAAACTTAAAACCCGTCTGTCCAAACAACTTTTTTTTTTTTTTTTTTTTTTTTAACCCTCATTTCAAAAGGATTAAATGTCCCTAAAATATGCACTTTTTCAGTTAGGTACTTTTTACCCAAAAGTCTGTGAAGTGAATACGCACAGTGCAAGAACAGGATCTGTATGTGTAACACAGATAAAATAATTAGAAATCTGGTTGTTGTATCGTTTTTTACCACATTATGTCTGTTTGCTCAATATTAGCTGAAGTGACATTTACCCAAGCTAAGGGTAAAATGTGGTTCCTTTCATATCATTGGGAGTTGCCCATTTTGGCTGGACCTGATGAAATTCATCCTGGAACCCTTGCAGAACCAGCTGAGATTACCTGAGAGGCATTTGCAGTCATCTCTGAAGACACCTGGTGGGTGGGTAACATTTTTGAAGATCTGAAAAGGGTAGGTGTATCTGAAGCTTAGTTTATGAAACTTCTAGAATAGATAATTGCATTTAATAGTCAAAACGCTGTGATGATTGGTTAAACCTGAAGAGAGAGATGTTACAAGCCATTTTGAGGTAGCAGGATTAGGCATTACTGGCATCAATTCATGATGCTTCAAGCATATTTTGATAAAGAGTTTTTGTGTAAAAAGTTGAAGAGATTTTTGAATGCTGTTATGGGTGCTTTCTGAATCATTTAGAGGAGAGAAAGGTCTTCTGTTCTTGCTAGTATCCTTGCCTCTTGTTTTGTATTTGTATACCATAGTGAAACTGAGATCTGGAGCGGAAGTTATCATTGCCCTTTATTTTCAGACTATGCCTTAGTCTAGTTTTCCATATGGTCTTCTGGAGACCCTCTTCCTATCCCCATGGTGACTGATATTGTCTGATAAAGGAAAATGAGAAAAATAATGAGTTAGATGGGTAAAAGCAATCTTATATTGGGTGTACAAATTGGTATTAAAGACTATATGGGTTTTTAGGATACAATAATATGTTACAAGGTTTGTATGTACTTTAAATGCGTCCTTCTCATGTACTTCAAGTGCATCGATGTAGAACTGGTATTTTAAGACTCAAGCAGAAAGACTGATGTTTGTGTTACGAAAATGTTCCTATAGAATGTGGTATTATCCAGCACTCAGTTCTAACAACCAGGTTTGAGATCACTTTAAGGTAGCTCATTTCAGAAGAAAATCCTGTTTCTACTGCTTTCTAGTACCCTCTGCATTTCTGGGAGAGAGGAAATGTTAACAGTGAAACTAGAACTGAAGATAATGCTATCACGGAGATTTTTCAGGTCAGCATACCAACAGAAGGGGGTATTTCAGGAACCAACAATACATCTGGTATTAATGACAGATGCAGAAATTGCTTTGGTAGCAGTGCTCTCTTTTCTAATGTTGATTAAATTTGACTTAGTAATGACAGATGAGTTATAGAACTGGATCCACTTTGTCCTCCAAATGTGTTTGTTTATTTTTTTGCTAAAACTTATTTTGTGAAACACCTAGACATGGCGAGGGGGAAGGAGGAAGAGCTCCTTCACTTGGAATAATCAAGTCTGTAGGAGGTGAAGAAAAACTCTCTTAAAAAAAATGACACCAAAGAAAAGCTTGGATGATAGTTTCATGAGCAGCCACAGATGTAACACCACAGTGGGGTTATTTGGGACATTTGCAAAACAACTAGTATCCTGAAAGAGGAACGCATTGAGGAATGCAATCTCTAGGATGCATCCTATAGGACACACCTGACAAAGAGACAGAGCTGAATTAATGAGTAGTAATGCTGTTCTTGAACATTTGATTTAGATTATGTTTTCTAGCCTTCCTTTCAAAAGGGTGAATTTTGCTTGCCATTCTTCCTCCATGAACTCATTCATGGAAGCACGCGTTCTTGTATGTACGTTCTTGAAAAGAGAGAGATTGCATATATTTCATTTTCCTTTAATCGGTGTTGACAGTAAGAATTTGCTGGTTGATCAGTGTTTCAAGTTGTGGTGGACTGAAGGAAACATTGCATCTTCTTTTCTCTTACACTTTCTATGGGAAAAGAAGGTCATAAAGGTTCCAGAAGCTGCCCTGATTCATGTTTATCTATTATCAGAATTGAAGGCAGCACATGTGATCTTGCTTTTGTATTTACTGTTGGATCCACACTGACTATACATGTATATTAAGAAAGCGTGCTTATGTTTCCAGCTATACCAGCTAGACTAGTAAGAGAGTATACTTTTGTCAGAAAATCTTGTTTTACTTGCATTTTAAGAAACTTGGCTTTTAGTTAAGAAACTACTCTTAACAATAGCTTATTTCCAACTGCAAATAGTAGTGTATCATTTATTTATTTATTTATTTTAAATTTCGGTGTTGTGTATTCCACTCATGTCTATCTTTGTGGAAAAAAAACATTTAGCCGTGGTGGTGGATGCTGTGCTATTTTTGCAGTTGGAATATGCCTTGAACCTAACTTGCCTAACTTTGAAGAACTGATAAGCAAAACCAGTCCACATCCAAAAGGTTTTCAGACTCTGTTAAGGATCCAGGTATCAGCTGCTAGGCTGGATGGTTCCAGAATTTAAAGTTAACCCTTCTTCTCTTGCCTTTAGTTTGTATCTGTCTTATTTTCACCGTCTTCTAGCAGTGTAGGTTTCACTGATTTGAGGCTCCTATTATTTATTGCCGCAGCACCATCTGATGGGAAACTCTGCTAGTGAACTGAAAGGGTTGCTTACTGGAACTGTAGAGTCTAGATAGAGTTCACAAGCAGTCTTCCTGTCACATTGCTGCTTACACTCAGAGAAGCAAAATTGTTTAACTTTGCTTTTATGGCAATGCTGTCTGTTAGGTGATTCATCTCTTTGGAAGTATTAATTTCAAACCACCACTGTCTTTTTCTAATTTGCTGTTCCCTGACTTTCTCCATCTTCAGGAAAAGATTCTCGTCTCCTTGTCTTCAGATTGAGTGCTGTCCAAAAAGATATAGAAACAAAGCAGATGATAAGAAGCAAATATGACTGCAGAGAAAATAAATTGGAGAGAACAAAAGGTAGCTTTATTATCTTGTATTAAAAGTGTACACTGTGGTATTGTGCCAGTAGTTGCCAGGGTTTATTAGCTCCCTTGAGGCTTCACCTTTAGTTTTATCTCTGGACAGTTAATTCAAACTTTAAGCTTATGTGTGAAAATAACATAGGGTACAGTCCAGCCTATCATTTGAGAACTTGGTAAAAACATACCATGTTACTTGGCAATCACTGCTGATGAAAAGCTCTGGTGAAAAACAGATATGTTGCTTTCAGGATTGAGGGGTATAAGAAAAATTATGCATGGATGTAAGACTGAAATAAAGGTCACTGTGAGGTAGAAGAACAATGGCAAATCTTTTTTAATTAGTAATGCTTAGAATAGTTTGGGTATTGCAGATTATTTTAGTAGATGTAAACATTTTCCGATATTCAGCATCAAGCTTCCTTGGAAAGCTGGAAACTGCAGAATAGTAAAGAAAAAAACATATATTTACTCTTTTACTTGCAAAAGGAGTAAGGGGGAAAATAGTTTTCAAAAGACTTACTGCCTTTTGTCTTTTTCTAGAATTTACTATTATCCTGTTGGGATGTTTGTAATTGTGTGGTGCTCAGGTATCAGATACCCATTGTACTAACTATCATACAATTACAGAGCAAAAATAAAAAAATTAAAAATAACAGTCCTTACCCCAAATATTTACAACCTAAATTTTTTTTTTTCTTAGGCTGCCATTTGTATGCCATTAATACTCACCATGGCAGTGAACTGAGGATTGTTGTGGGTATTCAGAACAAACTACTTCTCATCACAAAGAAATACAATCCATGCAACAGTTTAACCAGCAGCTCTTTGCTGTCATTACCTGAATGTCCAGTAGACGAGTTCCAGTACATCTGGGTATGTGTAATCTAATCACTAATCACTTTTACAGACTGGGCAGCACTCAGCTAGTGGACGAAAAAAGCAAAGAGCATGCATTTTATCGTCTGGAACCTCCAGACAGATGTAAGTGAGAAGCAATACGATGGAGATCCATCATTGATATGCCAAATAAATATTTCAGACTTCTTAAATTGTCATCTTGTTCTGTATCATGCTTCTCTGCTTAGATTACATCCTTGTAAATTCATGGAGCAATGCAATATTCACACTAAGAGCCTGAAAAAGAGAATAATACTATTATTTATCTCGTAGGAAATATGCCTTTCTGACCCTCCAGTGGTTATGACACTGGTGGATGGACCTACTGGAGACAGTGACGTTATGATCTGTGTGGCGTATCAGCATCAGTTTGATTTAGTTAATGAAAGTATTGGGGAGTCCTATAGACTGCATCATGTTGAAGCAAACAAAGTAAATTTCTAGCATTTAAACTATTTTCTTGCAGAATTGGTCCATGCTGTGCTGACCTCCTGGGAGCAGCATTTAAGGAGATCCTCTTGTCTCCTTTACTTTTCACTTTTTTAACTTCTACTTTAGAGTACTCTGAGGCATTTTTTCCTTTTGGAATGTGTGATAATAATCACTCCTAAGAGAGGTAGTTATAAGGTATGACATATTAGGAAAGAGCCTGTGTTTCAAGCTCTGGAATATTGCTGTCAGTATAAATGCAAAGCCATTTTTTCTCCTTTCTTAGTCAATATTTTGATTTTTGTCTTTTCTTCATGGTCTCTGTGTTTTATTCTTTAGGAGGTTGCAGCAAAATAATTTCAGGTTTTGGCCACCATTATCTCATTCAGATTTGCCTATTTGCATGTACTAAAACTGAAATATTTGTGTATATCTTTTAGTTCTAAACTGCTGCCCAGCCAAGTAATACATTAACTGTATCTTACTAACTGGGACATAGGGTTGGGATTTAAGTAAACATCCTGATTTTTGGAAAAGGGTTCAAATGTTTCCTGTTGCTGGGATGATAATGATCTTCAGCATTTTGAAAATCAAATAATTTCAATAATTTCTTAATATGGATGTGAATGTATAGCTTTAAGCATAATTTAAAAAAAAAAAAAGAAGAACCTTTTACAGGGTTACTCTTGTGTTCTGTTGACTTCTCTGCTCATAATGGTATAAGGGACGTCTCTTTTGATTTGATGCTTCTTGTTGATTATTTTTAAATCATCTGTGTTTTTATTCAGATTTGATGATGAAGAGGGTTGGTACTCCTAGCATTGGCAATACAGTGTTAAGATTCTCCACAGCAATGGGAATCTATTTTAATCTGGATTAAGAAGGAAATACAATTAAAGAATGTGGACAGTCAAGAATCGCCCCCCTCTGTTCTCTTCCCCAGTAACCCTTATTTCCTTTGAGAACACAGACAAAGCAGGAATTTAATTAGATCTGTGCCAGTGATTTTTGTGTTGTTGAAATTGGTTACCAAATTATTTCCACAGGTCACAAAGCAGAAATGTCTTTCAGTTGCTACAAAGGATGGGTCAAAATGTGTTTTGTATAGATATATATAAGTCTCCAGATCTGTTTAACGGTTCTTGCCTTATATTTGTCTTAAATCAAGAGAACACCTACTTTATTGCACAAAGGAAAGCCATGAAGTTCATGAAGTCAATCTCCAGCCCTGCCCAAGTAGCAAATAGTGTGGTCTAGGAGACATTTGTCTAATCCAGTCTTAAGTATTTCATCAGGGAGGTCTCCTTTTCTGAATGTACATACTACTACTTATGGGTGTCTTGTTTTTCTTTTAATTTAACTGTAAAAGACAAATACAGGATTAAAGTATGAGAATATAAGTAGCCTATGCTATGCAAAAACCATTTTAGTTTATCCAGCAGTGGTTCTCAGTTTCTAAATTCAGCTTATTCAGTAATTCTTGAAGTACATCCACATCAATCAATGTACCTGTTAGTGGTTTTGATCCAGTAATTGGCACTTTTGATCTTTCTGCTAGTCATGATTTTCAGTCGAGCTTTTTAGATTTCACTTTTTGGAAAGAATTGCTATTTTTAGCATAGCATGTTAATTCAAAGCTACCCTGAAATAACTCAGTTTCCCAAAATTTATATTGTCAAGTAAGTTAGGTATGTTTGTATCATTTTATACTGTAGGTATGTATTTATACTGAAGGTACAAAATTGAATATGCATTACTGAAATACAGCATTGAATACAAAAGAAATTGATTTCCATCCTATCGGCATCCTGAAAATGAATCACAAAAAAGAAATATATTTTTTTTTCTTTTATCTGTAATTGTGCACCAACTGATTTGATTGCTTCTTAGTCAAAACCTGGTCATAGTAACATCAGTATCCT
Source organism: Aythya marila (assembly GCF_965140915.1). Taxonomy (NCBI): domain Eukaryota; kingdom Metazoa; phylum Chordata; class Aves; order Anseriformes; family Anatidae; genus Aythya; species Aythya marila. The sequence goes on along the minus strand of NW_028136736.1, from coordinate 90,923 downwards.
ATCTGCCTGATCATTACCCTTTCCTATTATCATTGCAGGTAAATTTTGTTGCAGCTATTGATGTATATGAAGATGGTGAAGCTGGCCTACTGTTATGTTATAACTGTAAGTAGTTAGGGAAGACTGGAAATGATAATATCTCAACATGTAATTCTTTCTTCATTGGAGTTTAGGTCTGTATTTTAAAGTTTCAGTGTTTCATGGAAAGTATTTCAAAATACTTTTTTTTTTTCAATTTAAGTGCATATTAGAAGGACTAGAAATGGAAGTACTGTTTTATTGTGGTGTGTGTAATTGGACAGACATTACCATCTTACTCACAAAAGTCCTATTTCTTCAGATCTATCGTATTCTTTGCCTAGTCTCACACTGGGTATTTCTAGGACATGTACAAATTAGTATTCCACCCCTTTTCTTCTTTGTGCTTTCCCATTCTGTCATTGTGCTTTCTTTCCTTCTGCACACTTCTTTGTGCTGGCACATTTTAAAATTGTAATTCTCTTAATCTCTTTTTATAAAACGGCCTTGGATTTAATATGCATATGCTCTTCTGTGCTGTACACATGTAGTTTTGCTTTCAGTCCTCAGGAAAAAGAAAGTTATGAGTATGAAACGTCCTTTATGAGGTGATGCTGAAGGACAAAGCACAACTTTCTGTTTCAGATGGCATGTCCTATTTGCCTTTCCAAAGAGAGCATTGATGGAAACAGGATAAATACATCTACGTATTCTAGCATTGGCCGTTAGATTGGTACCACAGGGAAAAAGTCTCTAAAGTGTATCTTTGTATGCTCTGTGAGGCCTCATTGGTTTCGGTAGTTTAACAAATCCTACCTAGTTCTGGTTCACTCAGTACTGCTTCAGAACTAAAAGGTCTGAGTAGTGTGAATTCCCAAACCTGTACTTCTGTGCAGAATCAGTCCTACTCTAGTAGGCTTGTCACAGAGCCAAAGTTAACAAACTTGGTTGATCCTAAGGTCCTAAAGCCTGTTGCACAGGGTTGCAGCAACTTGAATCCCTATTTGTAGGGCCCTGTCACAGGGAAACCTCTTTTGGTCTTGTGACAGTTTTACAATTATGAAAGTATCATCATGGAACAAGTATGAAAACACATGATTTGACAGTGTTCTAAGTCTGGATTTCAAACAAGACCTTTTTTTTACACTTGTGGATATAAAGTTAGTTTAAGTTTAAGGACACCAATTACAGAAAAAAAAAAAAGGATTTTACCTAAAAATAGAGAAGTAGTAGATTCAAAAGTTATATGATTAATGAAATCTTGGTATCTGTAGTATCCCATGTGTATTACAATCCTCAAAGAACACAAACTGTGCTAGTATGTGGCTGCTTGAAGGGTAGTTTTTATAGTCAGAGAGGTACAGCTCTGCTTACATCACTTTCAGAAATGTTCTTAACTATTCCTCTATCCATAGACAAAGTAAGGAGCTGATGATTGCTGAAACAGAACAATACTTACTTTGTGAAATCTGACAAGTTATTAAAATGTAGCTCTACTATTTGTGTCTTGTAAATGTATTCACAAAGGAAGCACATTTCCCTTATGGTCTGTTTAGATATAGAGGGACTTCTACATAAGTGTTTGATATTTATCTGTGTATTATCCTCACTTCTGTAAAATCTACCTATAACGTTGGTGTTTGTCATTTGTGCTGTAAGATATTGGAGGTTTCTTTTTTTCCTTTTTTTGTTACAGATGTTTGCCAATATAGAAAGGTGTATCCTTTTAATGGAGGTTCTCCACTCGTCCAGTCATCGTCTTATGACTTTCACTTTAGCTGGAATCAAGTTCCTTATGATGTTGGTAAGAACATACCTCTTTTACCCTTTTTTCATTACTATTTAGGCTTGCACTTGGCTGTTGGTGGAATTGGAGCATGTGTGCTAGGAATATAAATATAAAATAAATATAAAAATAAAAATAATTTAACATATATAAATCTATTTTTAATATAATAAAATTTAATAAATATGGGTTAATAAATTCCTGTAAATAAGAATTTCTTCATGGAGAGGGTGGTTAACCATTAGAATGGACTGCCCAGGGAAGTGGTGGAATCCCTATCCCTGGAGAGGTGTTGACATAACACCAAGATGTTGAAGGATTTTTTGAAACGGCAAAAATCCCATGGCTTGCTGCAGCTGAGCAAACCAAGCTACCAGGGCAACTATGAGAAGTTCCCATGACAGTGTTCCCACATCGCCCAATTGAGGAATTTAGAAAAATATTGTTACCAGCCTCTGGCTTCAAGGACAAGGTCTATATGACTGCTAATCACAAGAGGGGTTGTTTTCTTGCAGGTGGGGTTGTGTTCTTGTAGTTGTTTGTCTGAGTGCTTTTGACCACTAATTTTGTGTGAAACACTATCCACCCCTGTTAAGTTCACTATAAAAGTTAGGCTATTCGGGCAATAAAATGGAGCATGATCTGACTCTACTGGTGTCTGTCGTGCTTTCAGCCGTGCTTCCTGCAACACCAAGGGACATAATGATGGAACTTGGTAGGTCAGGTTGATTGTTGGACTTGAAGGTTTTTTCCAACCTAGATGATTCTGTGATTCTCTAAGCATGTTGCATTCATGATGCCACTTCAGCTAAGATTCTGCATATGGTATCTTTAATAAGTGGAGCCGTGGGGCCAAGTTTTTCCTCTGATAAACTTTTTTTTTTTCCTTTCTCTCTTTTCTGTTTTTTTTTTTTTCCATTCAGTTTATTTTCTGCCAGGCATGGAGAGTGAAGTTTTCTTCAGGCTTGTATCTGAACGTCCATCAGTACAGTAGACAAATCTTGTCATAGGAAAGGGAGATACCAGAGTAGGTCAGATACTCAAGAATTGTTTTCAGGGAGCATCTGAGAAACATTTACTTTAATCATTCTTCCTTGCAAAATAATTTTTGTTTCATTGCAGTCTGTGCTTTCCCTTCTATCCTTGCCTTCACTACTGATTCCATTGAGATCTGATTAGTGGTGAGTGGAAACTTAGTCCACACAGCAGTTGTGCCTGAGCTTCAGCTTGTAGCATCAAGGGTAAGACATGAGAAAAGCATGTTTGACTATTTGTGAAGTGTTGGGACCTAATTCACATAAAGAGTTGCTGAAGCCCAAACCAAACCAAAACTGACACATTTTCTGATTTGCATTAACTGTTAATTTGTGTGCTCTTAGCTTGTAGTGAGTACAGTGAGAATCAGAATTGATCTAACTGTCCTTTGTTGCTTGCAGTAATGCAGAGCTGAAGTATTTGATTATTTATAGGGCAGATGCTCTTCTGAACATCACAGAAGTTCTCCCCATTTACAGTGAGATAGCCTTTCTGTGGCCAGCTGTAGTTAACTTAGCAGCAATACAGCAACAGTGGCAATAGAACATAGTGGACAAACATTTAAGCTCTTCTTCAGCAAGTGTTTGAGAAAGTTTTGCTGTACTAATGATGAGTTCTTTGTGATTTCAGTCAGATATTTATTTTAAAGCTACTGCTGCAGTAAGGGGATCATCTCATAGCAGTTCTAAGGAAATGAGTTCAAGTTCTCCTCAAGCACCGACGGCTTATGAAATACCAGAATGTCCTCTTTCTTCTTCAGAAGGTAACGTGGTTTCCAGGCTACTTGAAGCTTTGATTATTATCTTTAGTAAAATGAAATCAATCCGTTAAAAGATTTTGTTTTCATGGCTGAGAGTCTGGAAGATGGAAACCTTATCCAGAGATCTGAAACACCTGGCTGAGCTTCTGCCCCATAGTATCTCTTCTGAATGCACAGCAGCACTGTTTTGAAGAAATCATGTCTGTAGGAGGGGAAGAATTAAGCTTCACTACCTTAATGAGTCTTTGGCAATATGGCCAAGACTATAAAGCAAAAAGAGGTATAAAATTGGGGGAAAACTTTCAGACTTCACATATGCCATTCCTTTCATTCATGAACAGCTAAACTATCGATAGCTAATTAAACTAATGAAAACTAAAGGCAAGAAGTATTTCTAGTCTCAAAAGAGTTAATAAATTTAAAGTTAATAAATGCACAGTAAATTTGGTGTAACATGATCTGTGAACAATCGATCTAGAGGGATAAATAATAGAGAAACAAAGGAACACCAACTAGATAATGCAAGATGTATGTAGATCTTGTTCATTTAGATGTATTTAAATCTGCTGCTGCACTGTTGACAGAAGAGGAAAAGAGAAAGGAATCATATAATCATAGAATCATAGAATATCCTGAGTTGGAAGGGACCCTTAAGGATCATCAAGTCCAACTCTTGACACCGCACAGGTCTACCCAAAAGTTCAGACCATGTGACTAAGTGCACAGTCCAATGTCTTCTTAAATTCAGACAGGCTCGGTGCAGTGACCACTTCCCTGGGGAGCCTGTTCCAGTGTGCAACCACCCTCTCTGTGAAGAACCCCCTCCTGATGTCAAGCCTAAATTTCCCCTGCCTCAGCTTAACCCTGTTCCCGCAGGTCCTGTCACTGGTGTTAATGGAGAAAAGGTCTCCTGCCTCTCGACACCCCCTTACGAGGAAGTTGTAGACTGTGATGAGGTCTCCCCTCAGCCTCCTCTTCTCCAGGCTGAACAGGCCCAGTGACCTCAGCCGTTCTTCGTACGTCTTCCCCTCCAGGCCTTTCACCATCTTCGTAGCCCTCCTCTGGACACTCTCCAACAGTTTCATGTCCTTTTTATACTGTGGTGCCCAGAACTGCACACAGTACTCGAGGTGAGGCCGCACCAGCGCAGAGTAGAGCGGGACAATCGCCTCCCTTGACCTACTAGCGATGCCGTGCTTGATGCACCCCAGGACACGGTTGGCCCTCCTGGCTGCCAGGGCACACTGCTGGCTCATATTCAACTTGCTGTCTACCACGACCCCCAGATCCCTCTCTTCTAGGCTGCTCTCCAGCGTCTCATCGCCCAGTCTGTACGTGCAGCCAGGGTTTCCCCGTCCCAGGTGCAGGACCCGGCACTTGCTCTTATTGAACCTCATGTGGTTGGTGATCGCCCAGCTCTCCAACCTATCCAGATCCCTCTGCAAGGCCTTTCCACCCTCATTGGAGTCCACAACTCCTCCAAGTTTGGTGTCATCAGCAAACTTGCTCAAAATACCTTCTATTCCTACATCCAGATCGTTTATAAAAATATTGAAAAGTACTGGCCCTAAAATGGAGCCTTGAGGGACCCCACTGGTGACCGCCCGCCAGCCTGACGCAGCCCCATTTACCATAACCCTTTGGGCCCTGCCCGTTAGCCAATTGCTCACCCATCGTATGATGTTTTTATTTAGCTGTATGGTGGACATTTTGTCCAGTAGGATCCTATGGGAAACCGTGTCAAAAGCCTTGCTGAAGTCCAAAAAAATCACATCAGCTGGTTTCCCTTGGTCCACCATACGGGTGATCTTATCATAAAAGGAAATCAGGTTAGTTAGGCAGGACCTACCCTTCACAAACCCATGCTGGCTGGGACCAATGACTGCTTTGTCCCCCAGGCGAGCCTCAATAAGTTCGAGAACCATCTTCTCCATGATTTTACCAGGCACTGACATGAGACTGACAGGCCTGTAATTGCTAGGGTCTTCATTCTGACCCTTCTTGAAAATCGGCACAACATTTGCCAGCTTCCAGTCTACCGGGACCTCTCTAAATTCCCAGGATCGTTGAAAAATAATTGAGAGAGGTTCCACGATGATGTCCGCCAGCTCTTTCAGCACCCGGGGATGAATCCCATCCGGACCCATGGACTTGTAGGGATCCAGGTGGAGTAGCAAATCCCGCACACGTTCAGGGTCGGTTGGGAGTTTGTCATCCCCACCGTCCCGGTGGAATCTGAATTTCAGGAATCTGAATTTCTGTTTTTAAGACAGGCAATATGCTTTTTCTCAGTAAGCCAAGTTGTCAGTCTGCAAAATGTGGACGTATTTCTTCCTCCTCCTGGCCTATTTATAGTGAAAGATACAGTACAAGGAAGATCTTTGTTACTTGGGTTAAAAAGCACCCCACATAAAGTTTATAACTTTTCTGTATAACTTTTCATTTGAAGTATTTAGAACTGATACTGGTATGAAAGTGTAACGTTCTTTTTTCCTTCTGCATTTCAGGTGAAGTTCCAGGCTGGAGAAGTCTGCCCACGTGAACCTAATGAGGTTCAACAAGTCCAAGTGCAAGGTGCTGCACCTGGGTCAGGGAAATCCCAGACATGAGGACAGACTAGGAGAAGCACTCATTGAGAGCAGACCTGCAGAGAAGGACTTGGGAGTTCTGGTGGACAAAAGGCTCGGCATGTACCAGCAGTGTGCACTTGCAGGCCAACAGGCCAACTGCATCCTGGGCTGCATCAACAGAGGAGTGGCCAGCCGGTTAAGGGAGGGGATTGTCCCCCCTCTACTCTGCCCTTCTGAGGCCTCACTTGGAGTACTGCATCCAGGTCTGGACCCCCAGCACAAGAAAGATTTGGACCTGTTAGTGCGAGTACAGAGGAGGGGCTACAAAGATGATCAGAGGACTGGAGCACCTCTCCTATGAAGAAAGGCTGAGAGAACTGCGGCTGTTCAGCCTGGAGGAGAGAAGGTTACAGGGAGGACCTCACCGTGACCTTTCAATAATTAAAGGAGTCTTGTAAAAAAAAAATGGAGAAGGACTCTTTACTCAGGTAGATAATGATAGGATGTGGGAAGTGGTTATAAACTAAAAGAAGATAGGTTTAGACTAGACTAGGAAGAAATGCTTCACTGTAAGGGTAGTGAGGCACTGGAACATGTTGCCAAGAGAAGTCGATGCCCCATATCTGGAGGTGTTCAAGGCAAGGCTGGATGGGGCTTTGGCCAACCTGATCTAGTGGGTGGCATCCCTATCTATGGCAGGGGGGTTGGAGTTAGATGATCTTTAAGATCCCTTCTAACACAAGCCATTCTATGATGATTCTATTATAAGGTAACCATATTCTAAGCCAGCTAGGAACTTTTTAGTTAGTAATGAAAACCATCAAGAGAGATCACAATGTTTTTTTGTGATTATTTGATTTCCTTTTGAGAGTATTAAGACTTTTATTCCTTTATTGAGGCCTTTTGGATGAACCTATTCCCCAGACAGAAGGTGCACAAAAGCAAAAAAAGGCTCCTCGAAGACAGTCAGATCCCAAGCAGGGAGTGGTAAGATCAACTAGTAGCGACAGGTAAATATATGGGCTTTAGAAAATAACCTAAGTTAGACTGTAAGTATTTTGGGAATTGATTGTTCCTCAACCTTTTTACTCTAATCTTAGTTCGGTATAGCCTGACTGAGGCCCTTGTATACTACTGTGAATTTCATCCTACTGTGTATTAGAGTATCTGAATACTATCAGTACTGAAATGGTTATACCTCTTGCTAAAGATATGTTATGAGGAAAGCAAGACTAAATGGGACTTTGTGGGGACCTGGTGCAGTTGAGACAGTCAGCAGGCCTACAACGTCTGCACTGTGCAGACTCACTTGCTATTTTCTTCATATCCTTGTGTCTTATCTCCAAAATAAATTTTGTAAAGAAACACTATTGCATATGTCTGTTTGTATCTGCTTACCAGACCCCCTGCCATTGTGTTTTTTTTTCATTGTTTTTATAACCTGCATTTGTGATAAGTAGCAGCAGAATTCAGCCAAGATACAGTAGACTGAGATTATTTTTTTTTCAATCCACTGCAATGTAAAACGTTATTATATTTATTCCACTATTTGAAAATTATATGGAGGGGAGCATTCATTAACATGACCTTTGGGCAATAATCTGATGTATGTAATCTCTGTTTTAATATGAGTTGTTATCAAGGCTCTGGTTCAGTGCTAGCTTGGTGTGGAAGCAGAGTAAAACAGAGAGAAATTCAGTTTTAATGGTTTGTCTCTGCCTTTAGGATAACTTGATTGTATGCAGAAATAGCCACTGACCCTGCTTGCCCTTACCTGTGTATTGTTTCTCAGTAACTTTTGTCTTCATCTTTGCAGAATAATCTCAGCCTCTTTTGAAAGCTTTTCTGAGAGTCCTCATCTTTCCACTAGTTCAGATCCTGATACTGTAGCAAACAGAGAGGAGAGCTCACCATCTAGCTATCCATTCCATCTGACTTCTTTATACGATGAGGACAACATTGACTTGAAGTGCAGACAGACTGTTCCTTACTTCAACTTTTCTTACAGATCTGTGAGCTCTGTAGGAATGTCACAAACACTGCTTCTAGTGGTAAAATGTGTCTGGAAGTATTGGTGATTAATCTTTATAGATCCCATGTTGTTCTGGCTTGCTTAGCCTGATTTGGTGATGCTTACATCTTTGACATATGTATGTTTTCTTATCTCAATATTGCTTTTTGTGGCATTCTAAAGGTAGGTAATCAATGAGAGCTTCAGGCTGAAAATGAAGTAAAAAGTATTATTTATTCTGAGCTTCTTATAATTGAAGTACCTGAATGAAAGTGGCATTCAGTTAATTGCTGTTACTAATATCTTGAGCTGTTTTACAAGTGTGTACCATGTAGAAAGAAGAATTTGATGATGTAAATCACTCATTTTGTTTTTTCATTCTCAAAAAAAAAAAGCTTTTAGACAAGGTCTTTTCAGACAACGCAAGTGCAGTCTGTCCTTGAAATGATGGAGCTGTGTTTTATTCACTGAGGAATGATGGTTACTCTATAAAGATCAGGTAACAAGAACGTGTTGTTTTCTTTTCTCTGACCTGTCCTTGCACATTTTTTTTTTTTTTTAAGAGAAACTTGAAAACTGTTTTGACATTAAGAATCTTTGAGTAGAATGACTTTTTATAAGAAAATACAAGCTTTCAAATCTTCCATAAACTTGGAAGTCAAAAATACATTGTATTTCTCCACAAAGGGAATGCTGTTTCTGTAGTGCACCTGCAGATTTCCTCATTACAGGCAGAAGCCCGTGCCCTGATTTTCTTTCTGACTACACAAAGATTCCTGTGCTGGCATCAGAATTAATTGTTGTCTGCTTTTACACCAACAATAGAATTCATTGCTCCAAGTAAATATATTTTTCTAAATGGAGCGGGCTGAAGTTTTACTACCAAGAAGCTAGTTTTCTATGATGTAATAGTCGTATTAGATCTTTTGTTTTGTTAAAAGATAGTATTTCATCATTAAAGCTTGACTTTTTTTTAACCCTTTCCTTCATGCCAAAAATCAATTTTATACAATGTTTTGAAAGGGTTTGCTGTTTCTCATGAAAAAGTGATGCTTCCAGGCTTTTTATATATGAAGATTTCGGCTTAATTAGGGTATTTCTTGCTCTTTATATAGAAATATTTCTGTATCCTCTTTCTGAACAACCCTAAGTATATCCCTTGGAGGAATCTGAGAGGAATTTAAAATAGGACCCCAGAAAAGGCGTACAAAGCCCCTTTTGCCCATCAAAAATTGCCCCCAAAGGAAGGCTTTGGGTACAACTGAACTCCCCAGGGGAGCCTTTACGCAGCCCCACATGCGGCTGGGCTCTCTGTGTTCGCTCTTTCTGAACAACCCTAAATATTTATCCCTGGGTGGAATCTGAGAGGAATTTAAAATAGGACCTCAGAAAAGGCGTACAAAGCCCCTTTCGCCCATCCAAAATTGCCCCCAAAGGAAGCCTTTGGGTACAACTGAACTCCCCAGGGGAGCCTTCACGCAGCCCCACATGCAACTGAACTCTGTGTTCTCTCTTTCTGAACAACCCTAACTAAACATATTAGTCACGTTTCAAGTCATCTGTTTCAATTCAGACAATTTCAAGTGTGAAAAGTGAAAACATAGCTTATCCATGAGCTCCTTCAGAACTCCTTAGTGAAATGCTGCCTTAGCCTTTTGACTTCTTACTTCTGTTTCTGTGTCAAAACTTGTTCTGTATCATTTCAGTTGGAGATGGATTCTTTGACATCCGTGCCAAGAAAAACCTTTCTTCCGTAGGAGCCCTTCAATGTACACAGAGCCGATAAAGATCATCTTTTTTGCCATTTGGTGCTCAGCATTGGGCCATAGCCTCCCGCATCACGGCAAGGCGGCACCCATACGTTCGTGTTCGGACACCTGTGTCCTGCGATCGCCGTTTCCGAGCCGATCGAGATGGGACCTGGACCCCGGTGCGGCTAGCACACACTTCACCCAAGACCGCAGTCCAGCGGCTTGGGATGGCCAGGCACTGCTCCGCACAGGACAGTACACAGGGTTCCAGACGGCCATTCCCCGAGCCGGCGGACAACAGCCACCAGCTTCAAGGCACCGCCGGCACCCACGGCGCCCTACGACGGACCCCCTGAACACGGGACAGCTGGCCCCCTGTGCAACCTGTGGCCAAACTCCTGTACCTGGGACCACTGTCCAAAAGCCGCTCTAGGTCAGCCCCGGACCGTGGTGAGCCTAGCACACACATCGCCCAGGACCGGAGCCCAGCGGTTCAGTACGTCCGGGCGCAACTCCGCACAGGAGAAAACACTCCGGTCTCCAGGACGGCACGTCCCCGAGCCAGCGGACGACAGCCGGACCTCTGGAACATGGGACAGACGGCCCCCGCGCAGCCCATGGCCAAACTCCCGAACCTTAGACCGACATCCCCAATCCGCTCTAGTTTGGCCCTGGACCCTGGTGTGGGTAGAACACATGTCGCCCAGTACCAGAGCCCAGAGGTTTGGGATGGCTGGCCACTGCTCCGCACGGGACCGAACCCCCCATTCTCCATTACATCCAGTCCCCGAGCTGGCGGATGAAAGCCTCCCACTTCACGGCACAGCCGGCACCCACGGAACCCGAAGACGCACCCCTGTAAAACGGGTCAGCCCATGGCCAAAGTCAGTCCCGCACATGGGACCCACTGTCCACGAGCCGCTCGAGGTCGGCCCTGTTCCCCGGTGAGCCTAGCACACACTCGCCCAGGACCAGAGCCCAGGAGTTCAGTACGGCTGGGCGCCGCTCCGCACGGGACAGAGCACCCCGGTCACCGGCACGGCCAGTCCCTGAGCCGGCGGAGGACAGCCTCCCGCTTCAAGACATGGCTGGCACCCACGCTGCTCGTGGCTGGACACCCGTGTTCAGGGATTGCTATCCCCGAGCCGCCCGAGGTCGTACCCAGACCCCGGTGAGCCTAGCACACATTGCGCCCAGGACCGGAGCCCAGGGGTTCAGTACGGCCGGGCGCCGCTTCGCACAGGACAGACCAACCCGGTCTACGGCAAGGGCAGTCCCCGAGCTGGTGGACGACAGCCTCCCGCTTCACGGCACGGCCGACACCCTCAGCGCCTGAGGACGGACCCCCGGAACACGGGACAGACGGCCCCCGCGCAGCCTGTGGCCAAACTCCCGCACATGGGACCAATGTCCAGGAGCTGTTCGAGGTTGGCCCCAGACCCTGGTGCGGCTAGCACACACTTCACCCAGGACAGAACCCAGGGGTTCGGGACGGAATGCCACCGCTCCACAAGGGACAGAACCTCCCAGTCTCCAGGAGTATTAGTAGTAGTATTATTACTGTCATTATCATTTTTCTGTCTTAATAAACTGTCTTTATCTCAACTCACAGGCTTCACTTTCCCATTTCTCTCTCCCATCCCAGAGAGGGAGTTTGGAGGGTGAGCAAATTGCTGTGTGGTGTTTAGCTGCCAACAGGGTTAAACCACACCACCAAGCCTGCCCGAAAGGCAAAACAGACTAACAGAATCCACCCACTAACTTAGGGACCACACTGCCATCCACTCACCCTCGTTCAACTTTCCAGCTTAGTCCATGCCTATGACCTAGGCTACAAGAAACAGAGGTCATGTCTGTGATGGACATGCAAACAGTATAGCTCCCTGCAGAGAACTCAAACACACAGGGAAGAGACAGAAAAGAGAAAACACCCTCAGGTCCACGAACGCCAAAAGGTCATGACTGCACAGCAGCCCCAACAGGGGTAATCACAGACTTACCTTTTATAGACGACAAAAGTGACCCTGCTCACTCTCTTCATAACACTGCACTTATGTGGTCAAGCCCCTTGCGATGCATACTGAAGCTCTTCATGAATCCTCCGGCCAGTTACACAAATGGCTTGATATATCTAGGGATTAAAATGTAACCGAAAAAAAGGAACCGTACCCCACGATTTCCCAAGTACCCCACGATTTCACAAGTTAGCTGGCAATGCCCCCTAAATATCCCTCTATAATGTGAACTCCAAGCACTTAAAATATAGAAGGCTGCAAGGTCTAAAGACTCTACAGCCAGAGCCAGAATGAGCTAGCAGCCACTCAGATTTTAGCCCAAAGCAACTATTTTTAGAGACAGGCTGGGAACTGGTTCTTTTCAAGCCAAGGACCATTTCACCATCCTCAAAGCTAAAGAAACAGTTGACTGCTCTGTTGAATCATGTTCCTGGCAAAAAAAATCCGGGGACCAGCCCTGGTGACCAGATGTTGGGAGAAGAGCTGGAGACCAGGTGTGAGGACCGAATCTGGGGACCAACTCTGGGGACAAAATCTGTGGAATGGGTGTGGGGGAGCAGGTCTGGGGACCACGTCTTGGGACAAGCTCTTGGGACCAGGTCTGGTGATCAGGTCTGGGGACCAGGTTTGCAGACCAGCCATAGGGACCAACTCTGTGGAGTAGGTCTGTGAATGAGTTCTAGGGACCAGCTCTATGGATAAGATGTTGGGAGAAGAGCTGGAGACCAGGTGTGGGGACCAGGTCTGGCTACCAGGTCTCGGGACCACTTCTGGCAACTAGATCTGAGGACCAGGTCTGCGGACCAGATCTGGGGACAAGGTCTGTGGACCAGTTCTTTGGATCAGATCTGGGGGACAAAGTCTGGGGGAAATATCTCCAGACGAGGTCTAGAGAGCAGGTTTGGGGACCAGATCTGGGGACAAGGTGTTACAAGTATTATGAAGAGCGGCTGAGGGAGCTGGGATTGTTCAGCCTAGAGAAAAGGAGGATCAGGGGTGTCCTTATCACTCTCTATAGGTACCTTAAAGGAGGTTGTAGCGAGGTGGGGGTTGGCCTATTCTCCCACGTGCCTGGTGACAGGACGAGGGAGAACGGGCTAAAGTTGCACCAGGGGAAGTTTAGGTTGGATATTAGGGAGAAATTCTTTACCAAAAGGGTTGTTGGGCATTGGAATGGGCTGCCCAGGGAAGTGGTGGAGTCACCATCCCTGGAGGTCTTTCAAAGATGTTTAGATGTAGAGCTTAGTGATATGGTTTAGTGGAGGACTTGTTAGTGTTAGGTCAGAGGTTGGACTAGGTGATCTTGGAGGTCTCTTCCAACCTAGATGATTCTGTGTGGGGACTAGAGCTGGGGACCACATCAGGGGACCAGGTCTTGGTACCAGCCCTGGGGACCAGGTCTGGGGACTATGTCTGAGGATGCAGTCCGGGGACCAGGTGTGGGGACCAGGTCTTGGGACCAGCTCTGGGGACTAGGTCTGGGGACCAGTTCTGGGGACTGGATCTGGGGACCAGGTGTGAGGACTAGACTTTGGGATGAGGTGTGGGGACCAGATCTGGGAGCCAGGTTTGCGGACCAGATGTGGGGACCTGATCTAGAGATCAGCTCTGGGGACCAGCCCTGGGGATCAACTGGGAGCAGGTCCATGTCTGGGGACAAGTTCTGGGAGCCAGGTGTGGGGACAAGAGCTGGGGACCAGGTGTGGGGACTAGATCTGGGGATCAGAACTGGGGATGAGATCAAGGGACCAGACTTGGGCCCAGCTCTGAAGACTGTGTCTGGGGACCAGGTCTTGTGACCAGATCTGCAGAACAGGTGTGGAGAGCAGGTCTGGGAAGCAGGCTCCCTTGTGGAGCCTTTACGCAACCCCACACACAACAGCACTCTGCGCCTTCTCTCTTTCCAAACAACCTGAAATATAACCCTAACCGAAACACTGAGCTGAACTCTAGTTAGGACCATAAAAAACACGTACAGCACCACATTCAGGGTAGGAGTTCCATGGTCAAGGGTCCGGGGTTGGGGCTTAGAATTCATGCTCACGGTTGGGCCTCAGGGTCGAGCCCGGTTCTGGAGGTCGGGGTCGGGGGCTCCAGAGTCAGGTCTGGGTTGGGGGCTCTGGGGTTATGTATCCATAATCAAGGATTTGGGTCGAGGCTGCAGGGTTGGGGCTCAGGTTTGGGCCTCAGGGCTAGCTCCAGGTCCAGGGTCAGCTCTGGGTTCAGGGTCAGCTCTGGGGTTGGGGACTCAGGGTTGGGGCTCGGGGCTGGGGCTCAAGGTTGGGGCTTGGGGTTGGCACTCAGGGATGGAGCTTGGGGTTAGCTCTGGATGCTGGTTCAGCTCCAGGGTCAGGGGCTCAGTGTTATCTCCGGGTTCAGGGCTTGGGGTCAGCTCAGGAGTAGGGAAGCCGGGATCGAGGGTCTGGGGTCAGCTCTGAGGTCAAGGGCTTGTACTTGGGACTCGGGGTCTGGGCTTGGGGTGAACTCTGGCTTTGACTGTGCTGGGGGTTCTGAGGTCATGTTTCCATCAAGGGTCTGGAGTCATGGGTATTGGGTTGGGGTTTGGGGCTCAGGTTTCAGGCTCCAGGTCTGGGGTCAGCTCTGGGTTCGAGGGCTCAGGGTCAGCTCCTAGGTTGGGGTCAGTTCCAAGGTTGGGGGCTTGGTGTCAGGACTTCAGGTTGGGGCTTGGGACTGGGGCTCAGGGTCAGTTTCATGGTCACGGGCTCAGGACGGGGACTTGGGTCCGGGTCCAGGGCTCAGTATCTGGTCCGGGTGCGGGTCTGGATCTCGGGTCCGGGTCTGGGCCTTGGGCTCGAGGCCGGGGCTCAGGGTCGGGTTGGGGGAGGGAGGTCAGCTCTCGGTCCAGGTCTTTGGGTTGGGTTTGGGTCCAGGGCTCAGGGTTGGGTCTGGGGTGGGGCTTGGGGTTGGTACTCAGGGATGGGGCTTGGGGTGAGATCTGTGTCCTGGGTCAGCTCCATGGTCCAGGGCTCATGTTTGGGGCTCATAGTTAGCTCTGGAGTGAGGACTCTGGGATCAAAAGTCTGGGGTCAGTTCTAGGATCAGGGGCTCAGAGTTGGAGCTTGGGGTCAGGGCTCGAGGTCAGAGCAAACTCGAGGTCGAGGGTCCTGGGCTGGGGCATGGGTCTGGGGCTCAGAGTTGCAACCAGGTCCAGGGCTCTGGGGTTGGGTCTGGGTCGGGGCTCCAGAGTCAGGTTCAGAGTGGGGGCTCCAGGGTCTGGTCTGAGGTAGGGGCTCTGGCGTTTGGTCCAGGTTGGTGGTTTGGGGGTCAAGGGTCACTCATCATTTGTCACAGTGATGGTAGCAAATTACATCCAAAGACAATCAAGAACAGCCAAGCAATCATCTCTAAATGGCATCTTTGATTATTTTTTTCCTCTAACATTACCATATTTAGTAACTTGTAATAAATTTCATAATCATTCCTCCATGGAATTTAGCACTATTAAATTATGCTTATTCTTGTTGGTACAATAAGGTTAAGAGTATTAATCTCAAACAATTATTGTCTATACAGAGTGGAAGTTACAGTAGCAAGTGGTAGTCCACTATGGTGAGGCCATAAAAGGAACTAGCCCTACATGCTTGAGTCCCAAGTTGCCATATTACAGGATAACTTGGAACATAGCATGACACTACATATTCTTTACAAAGCCGTTCCAGGAGATAAAAGGACATATTAGGTTGTGAAAAATCAAAATATCTTTTCTCAACACTGACTACGGGTTTAAGCAAAAGTATGAAATAGTTGGTAAAGCCTACCAGGGACATCACAAGGCAAGACAGACAGTGTTTAAAATAACAACTACTCCCTCCTGCCCCTGTAGATTAAGAGGTTTGACCCTTTGGTGTCATTTGCTGTTTTCAACTTGACTGGAATAAAATAAACAAGAAGCCACGACAACAAAAAAAAAAAAAACACACTGAAGTAACAACCTGTATAGAGCAGTTTACAGAGACTTGATGTAATATTGTGCTCTCTAGTGGATAAATGTGATTTTGCACAATAAAGTTTCAAACCATGCTGATTCATCCACCTGACCAACACATCTTCAGTGCAGAGAAAAATATCAAGATTTGGACAACATGAAAAGAGTGCAAGTGCCTCGTTCAACAGATTTATTATAACCTAGATAGGTTTATACTGAGTTACATGACAGACCAGAGCTAAATAAGGCTTCTAATTATACAAAGAAAATACCTGAGACATGCTTTTATGCTTGTTTACATTTTTAAAAGTAGCATGTAATGCAGTAGCAAAACGTGGTTTTGTTTATTTTAAATAACATGACTACTTGGTTAATTTTAACATAGTTCTAGATAATACTGTATAGTCTGTATACTGTATATTTACACTAGGTAATGCTGTTTGGTTTACAGAATAAGGAGTAGGATTTTTCTACAAATAAGCTGAATAACAGAATTATCTCTGCTGATTTATTTATAGGAAGAACTATCATGATCTCCAACTTCTTTGTAGTCATGCATACACCACTCTATTCTTAAATATACTGAATGATTCTTCAGGAAATACTAACTCTCTAGCTTTTCTTGTAGGGTTGAGAAAAATATAACCCATTTTCTTCATCACTACTGTCCTATGTTTATTTTTTCTGGGCAGGTATGGACTAATGAACACATGAATTCAACTTAATAGCAGATGAATTAGACTGTGTTTTTAAAGAATAATTTGGCCACTTGATGCTTCCTCAACCGTATACAGAATTTAACTTCCTTGAACTCTGCATCCTAACTAGGTTGCTGGAATAAGTCTGAAGTTAGAAGACAAAAATACAAAAGTGTTAAAAAAGCTAACTTTACAGTTAATATGCTAATTTTAAAAGGTATTAAAATATGGCATGTATTTAAATCGTAAGCAAGGATCTAGAAAGACATGGGACATTAGATTTCTCTTTTACTCTTTTATGTTTTTACTGAATGTGATGATCAGCTGTTGACTATCACAGAAAGTATCATTCTCTTCCTCTTTGGCCCTTAGAGATGAAATATGGGAAGGAAGCATGGGGAAAATGTTTATTTTTATAATGCATCCACAAAACCTATCTTTCATTTTTTAAGTTACCTAATATGCTCAGAATAGACAGCCTAAGACTTAAGCAGAGCTAATTTGAAAAGTATCATAAGCCACAAACATAATCACAGAATTAAAATCCTGCCTTCCAAAAATCTAGCTGGCAAATCTTTTGGTTTATTATTTTTAATGAAAAATGTTTTATGTATGATCTTATGCCTAGAGAAAGAAAGGGAGAGTTGAACTGACTTGGGGTATAACTGGTGCTGATTTGGCAGTAATTTTAACAATCCCATGACTAATCCCATGACTAAAGTCCCATGATTTTAGTTAGTCCCACGACAGCAAACTTAAAAAGTTTCTGCACTGGCAGTCATTCATAATTTTAAATCAGATAACAGTTGTCAGTGATGTGATAAAAGGAAAATCTCTATTTCAGCAGTTTTGTCAGTTCTTATTAATTTTTCTATTCAGTGATATAAGAGAGAAACTGTAGTTTGGGTATGGCTAAATATCCATATTTTTGAAGTGCTGGAACTCTAAGAGACTGTTTCCATTTAATATTCTCCTGGCTCTATCATTTAAACCATACTTTATTTAACTCATATCATTTAAAATCATAAGAAAGACTTCGGTTCATCTAAGAAAATGGTTTTGAAATTAAGGAGACAGAAGCAAGAGATACCCCTTCCAGTTCTGTGCAGTTATCATTACAGATAGGTAATACAGAGAGATCTTAAATATATTTAGCTTAAAATACTTTAGTAATCATGCAAAATTTTCATAAAGTTTTCAGCATGTTGTAGCACCACTTCAAATTAACTGATACCTGATATAATTGGTTTTATTGTATTAATACCTGTCAGTTATACTAGTGCACATATAGAGGGGAGGCAGGCCAGTGAGAAATGCTTGCTTTTCTAAGCCTCATTTGGGAGTGGGCAGGTCTGTAAAACCTGCCTTTTTAGCCACAAAAATGTTATCACAGCAAGGCAGAAGTTTCACTGGGTTTTACAGACTCAGCTAGTTACATCACATTAGAGTTGGTTCACTATTGAAAGTTGTGGAGAAAAATACTAAAGTATAGCTCAGTAAATTAATGCCTTAATTGTAAGCCATCCAAAAATTAGGTCAAATGTTATAGGCTACAAGATCCTGCTTAGAAATTCAATTTAGGCCACATAGGGAGTGCAAATAAGCTACCTTCCATTAAAAATCAATCTTGTTTCTTAAGGGGGAGAGACCAAAACCCCAGACTATTCATGCCAGCTTCTAATCCCATCCTACAAGAAAACTTTGAGGTTTTTGGAACAGCCAGGTAGTCATCCAGTGACAAATTACTGTTGTTACTACAACACTACCATGACAGACCATTTTAAGGATAATTTCCAGTAACTCCTTCAGAAGCTATCATGAAAAGAACACAAAAGCTCACACTGACCTATTAAATTCAAGTACTCTCTGTACTTCATGATAAAGAAGCTTTAGTGAAGATGAAAGCACAGCCCAGGAGATCTTCTTAAGACAGAGCAAATGTCAGAATTCTTTCAATTTCCTATAGCTCAGCAGTTGCAGAAGTGCTGTTTGAAGTCTAACAACCTTTAGACTTCATGTGGTCCTGAACTGATGCAGTCTAGACGAAGAAGGGGTAGAGTGAGTTAGAATTAGAACATTCATCTTACAAAGTCTGGTTGTCAGAGCAATTTCTAAAAGCATATATGTGAAGAAGCAGACAGTGCTAGGTCCCAACAGCAGTGGGGAGAAATAACAACTAAAAAACAAACAAACAAAAACAAACAAAAAAAAAACAAACCGGAAGTTCTGTGTTTAGTCAGTGTACAAAATGGGTATTGCTGTCCAAAGTCCAACTATTCTTACATCTCTCACCTTGGCACAGCTTTGATTTTGGGTGATGCAAAATCTGGACCTAGTATCAAGTGATTCCACCCACAGAATCATTATCCAAAAGGTTCTCTTCACATGTAGAGACACTGGGGAAGTCAGAGCATATCTTCTACAGTATTTTATGCTTATAGACCAAGGGGCAATTCTGTTCTGAACCTGTTCTGGGTGGGTTGGGTGAACATGAAGACAGATGTTTTTTCCTTCCATTATATTATCTAGTATTTTAGTATCTAGTGGCTCTACAAGCTACTGAGGTGAGATTCCTGCTTATCCAAGAGTGCACACTTACTGATGAAGAATCTCTACTCATCTTTCTTGTCCCAACATGAGCATTGTGGACATAGTTCATTGGCTCCCCTATCATGTTCCGGTCGAGTCTCCAACACTTCTTCTATAGGAAGGAAAATATGTTTCTACTCAGAAAATAGGAGGCAGCTTTCAGACAGAAACAAGGAGCGGCAAAGAAAAAAGACAGTCAGTTCTGACCCCCCAGTGACTCCTTGTGGCAACCAGGCTTGTCGTGTTAAGGGGTGTAGCCGATTAACTGTTATGGGTCTGGTCAGATTCAGGGTACTGAACTATCACAATCACAGATTCACCAATAACGCATTAACCAGTATGGGTCTGATCAGATTCAGAGCACTGAACTACCATGGTTATGGATTCACCGATAATGTATAACCGTCCTTACTCTAGTTGCGTTCAGTGAGAACTATCACAGCTAGAAACAATGCAGTTAAGTTCAATTTATTACAGCAACAGGTACACAGGTTCTTTGGATTGCCAGCAATAATTTACTGTCTGCAAATGCAAGCTAGCACTCATGAAATACATAGGTGCACAGCCTGGAAATTAACGTGTTAAAAGACACAAAGACTCTATAGAGATTTCCAAGTTTCTGAGGAGACACACAGTATAACCAAGTGTTCAAATCTCACCCAAAAGTGTCCCAATGGGGGGGCGAAGAGAGACTCCTCCTGTTGACTGATCCCAGGGGTCAGGAGGTCCTCAGGATGGTGTATTCCCTTGTGATGGTACCTCCTCTTACGGTGGTACCTCCCCTGACAGTGGTATCTTCCCTGATGGTGGTATCTTCCCTGACATCCCCTCTCTCTTAGGCCAATTTATATTATTTTCTATCTTTTACGTGGAGCTTGAGTGACTCTAGTCAAGCATATCTTAGTTACGATTGGTGAAAAGTTTTCCCGTCTCTGTTTAACAGTATAGGCTTTGAGGAATTCAGAGTGTATGCTCAGTGAGGGGTGGTTGCACCTTGGAGGCAGGTAGCTTTTGGGATGGAGGTGTGTTTTGGTATTCTAATGATATTATAAAGAGAAAAAGTAACCTAGAGTACAGCATTTGTCAAAACATGACAGGTCGTTGGCTCAGGGTAGCAAAAAGCGAAGCTTATCAGTCTCAGTGTGCTCAAGAACAATTGAGTCACCACCTGATCGCAGAGCCTAGCCTTGGTATCTCTACTCAACTCTATGATCCGTACTGTTCCTTAGAGTTAACACATCAGGTTTCCCCAGTGCAATAGCATCAAAGGTTGGAAACCTAGGGCAAAAAACATATAAAGCTTAAACACAGCATAACACACACATTCTTAACTTTTCCATTACTTAGTGCAATTTAATCAAAACAACTTGATAGTAAAAGTGTTTTATGTTATAACCAAAAGATAAAATTTCAAATGTGGTAAAAGATGGCAGTTGTGTATCTACCTACAAGTTGGGGTCTTTCACCATTGCATCAGTTAAAACAAACGAGGGATTCAGTCATTATATGCTTTCAGTACATATTACTTAATTATTTCTCTGGGAGTTAAAGCAGTACAAGGACCAAGATGTTGTTCCTAAGTGAATTTAGGAAGGAATTGCTTGAGCAGATTCACAGAAAAAAAGATCACAGAAAGCATCTGATGAGTATACTAGAAAGAAATTATTTAATTTATACTAAAATATCTAAAATTTTGGTAACAGTTATTGAGCAACAGGTATTTCAACAAGACTGAAACAAGTCTGTAAGAGAGCTGTTTTAGACATACCTACATAAGGCAGCAGTATCAACTGAAAAATCAGTATGTTCACAGCAGAAAACAGCATGAAGAAGCATGCACATTTATTCCCAGACAGAAAGTAGAATATCACAGAATCACACAGAATCACAGAATTGAAGGGTTGGAAGAAACTTCAAAAGATCATCAAGTCCAAACCTCCTGCCAAAGCAGGTTCCTTAGAGCAGGCTGCCCAGGTAGGTGTCCAGATGGGCCTTGAATATCTCCAGAGAAGGAGACTCCACAACCTCCCTGGGCAGCCTGTTCCAGTGCTCCGTCACCCTCACCATGAAGACATTCTTTCACATATCACAGAATCACAGAATTTTCTAGGTTGGAAGAGACCTCAAGGTCATCGAGTCCAACCTCCAACCTAACGCTAACAGCCCTCCACTAAACCATACCCCTAAGCTCTACATCTAAACGTCTTTTGAAGACTTCCAGGGATGGTGACTCCACCACTTCCCTGGGCAGCCTGTTCCAGTGCCTCACAACCCTTTCAGTGAAGAAGTTCTTCCTAACATCTAACCTAAAACTCCCCTGGCTCAACTTAAACCCATTCCCCCTCGTCCTGTCACCAGGCACGTGGGAGAACAGGCCAACCCCCACCTCGCTACAGCCTCCCTTGAGGTACCTAAAAAGAGCGATAAGGTCACCCCTGAGCCTCCTCTTCTCCAGGCTGAACAAGCCCAGCTCCCTCAGCCGCTCCTCGTAGGACTTGTTCTCCAGGCCCCTCACCAGCTTCGTCGCCCTTCTCTGCACCCGCTCAAGCACCTCGATGTCCTTCTTGTAGCGAGGGGCCCAAAACTGAACACAGTACTCGAGGTGCGGCCTCACCAGAGCTGAGTACAGGGGGACGATCACCTCCCTAGCCCTGCTGGTCACACTGTTCCTGATACAAGCCAGGATGCCGTTGGCCTTCTTGGCCACCTGAGCACACTGCTGGCTCATATTCAGCCGACTATCCACCATCACTCCCAGGTCCTTCTCTGCCTGGCAGCTCTCCAACCATTCCTCTCCCAGCCTGTAGCTCTGCTTGGGGTTATTGCGCCCCAGGTGCAGGACCCAGCACTTGGCCTTGTTAAACTTCATGCAGTTGACCTCAGCCCATCGGTGCAGCCTATCCAGATCCTCCTGCAGAGCTTTCCTACCCTCAAGCAGATCGACACACGCACCTAACTTGGTGTCATCTGCGAACTTACTGAGGGTGCACTCGATGCCCTCGTCCAGATCATCGATGAAGATATTAAAGAGGACCGGCCCCAGCACCGAGCCCTGGGGGACGCCACTGGTGACTGGCCTCCAACTGGACTTGGCTCCATTCACCACGACTCTTTGGGCCCGGCTATCCAGCCAGTTTCTAACCCAACGAAGCGTGCGCCAGTCCAAGCCAAGAGCAGCCAGTTTCTTGAGGAGAATGCTGTGGGAGACGGTGTCAAAAGCCTTGCTGAAGTCAAGGTAGACCACATCCACAGCCTTTCCCTCATCCTCCCAGCGCGTCACTTTGTCATAGAAGGAGATCAGGTTCGTCAAGCAGAATCTGCCTTTCATAAACCCATGCTGACTGGGCCTGATCACCTGCTTCCCCTGCAAGTGCTGCGTGATGACTCTCAAGAGGATCTGGTCCATGAGCTTCCCTGGCACTGAGGTCAAACTGACAGGCCTGTAGTTTCCCGGGTCTGCCCTCTGGCCCTTCTTGTCGATGGGCGTCATGTTTCCTAGCCGCCAGTCAACTGGGACCTCCCCCGATAGGCAGGACTGATGATA
>NW_028136736.1:0-68000 GCF_965140915.1 Aythya marila | reverse complement strand
AATGATGGATAGTGGCTTGGCCAGCTCCCCTGCCAGTTCTCTCAGTACCCTTGGGTGGATCCCATCCAGCCCGATCAACTTGTGCACATCCAAGTGCCGTACCAGGTCACCATCCAGTTCTTCATGGATAGTGAGGGCCACATCCTGCTCCCCATCCCCTTCCACCAGCTCAGGGTACTGGGTATCCAGAGAACAATCAGTATTGCCGCTAAAGCCTGAGGCGAAGAAGGCATTAAGCACCTCCACCTTTTCCTCATCTCTTGTAACTAAGTTTCCCTTCGCATCCAGTAAAGGATGGAGATTCTCTTTAGTCCTCCTTTTTGTGTTGATGTATTTATAAAAACGTTTTTTATTATCTTTAACGGCAGTAGCCAGATTGAGCTCCAGATGAGCTTTGGCCTTCCTAATTTTGTCCCTGCACAGCCTCGCAACATCCTTATTGTCCTCCCTAGTGGCCTGCCCACTTTTCCAAAGATTATAAACCCTCTTTTTTCTCCTAAGATCAAGCCACAATTCTCTGTTGAGCCAGGCTGGTCTTCTTCCCCGCCAGCTCGTCTTTGGGCACGTGGGGACAGACCGTTCCTGCGCCATTAAGATTTCCCTCTTGAAGAGCGCCCAGCCTTCCTGGACCCCTCTGCCCTTCAGAACCGCCTCCCAAGGGACTCTACCAACTAGTGTCCTGAGCAGCTCAAAGTCAGCCCTCCGAAAGTCCAATACAGCGGTTTTACTGGTCCCCTTCCTGGCCTCGCCAAGAATAGTGAACTCCACCATTTTGTGGTCACTCTGCCCAAGACAGCTCCCAGCAATCACATCCTCCACCAGTCCTTCTCTGTTTGTGAAGAGAAGGTCTAGCGGGGCGCCACCCCTGGTAGGTTCACTAACCAGCTGCGTCAGGGAGCTATCTTCCACGCTCTCCAGAAACCTCCTAGACTGCTTTCTCTGGGCTGTGTTGTGCTTCCAGGATATGTCAGGGAAGTTGAAGTCCCCCACGAGTACAAGCGCTGAAGATTTCACAACTTCTGTCAGTTGCCTGTAGAACTCCTCATCCGTCTCCTCATCCTGGTTCAGCGGTCTATAGCAGACCCCAACCAGGATACTAGCCTTGTTGTCCCTGCTGATCCTAACCCAAAGGGACTCGACCTTGTCATTCCCAGCCTCGAGTTCTACAACCTCGAAAGACTCTCTAATATAGAGAGCCACACCACCACCCCTTCTGTGCTGCCTGTCCCTTCTGAAGAGCTTATAGCCAGGCATTGCAGCACTCCAGTCATGAGACTGGTCCCACCACGTCTCCGTGATGGCAACCAAGTCGTAGCCTGCCTGCTGCACGATGGCTTCCAGCTCCTCCTGTTTGTTACCCATGCTGCGTGCATTGGTGTAGATGCACTTCAGCTGGGCCATTGCCTTATCCTCCGGCCTTGCCATTGTTCCCCCTGGCACAGCCCCAACAATCCTAGCCTCAGCCCCATCCCCCTTCCTACCTAGTTTAAAGCCCTCTCAATGAGCCCTGCCAGCTCCTGGCCCAGGATCCTTTTTCCCCTAAAAGATAGGGACCCGTCTGCGGCCATCAGGCCAGGTGCTGAGTAAAGTGCCCCATGATCAAAAAACCCAAGATTACTGCGTTGGCACCAGTCCCGGAGCCACGTGTTTAACAGGTGGGCTTTCCGTGTCCTCTCTGAACCCCTCCCTGCCACCATAGGGATGGATGAAAACACCACCTGCACTCCCGCTCCATCCACTAACCGACCCAGTCCCCTAAAGTCCCTTTTGATAGCCCTGAGGCTTCTCTCTTCGATGTTATCACTGCCCGCCTGGACTATCAAAAGGGGGTAATAGTCAGAGGGGCGTACCAGGTTAGGAAGCTTCCTGGCAACGTCCCTGACCCTGGCCCCAGGGAGACAGCAGACTTCCCTACGGGTAGGGTCAGGCCGACAAATAGGGCCCTCTGTTCCCCTAAGAATCGAGTCACCAACAACAATAACCCTCCTGTCTTTCTTGGTGGAGGCAGTCCTGAGGCGCGGAGTTGACCTCCTCGCCCCAGGCATCCTCCTGGGAACATTTGCTACCTCTTCCTCACACACCGGCCTCTCAATCTCTAGGGCCTCAAACCTGTTGCGTAAGGGCACCTGGGAAGGTGGGGCCGGAAGGGGAGGGGATCGCCTGTGATGTCGAGCAGGGAACTGTTTCCATTCCTCCTCAGCTCCCAGATCCCCTCCCTCTGCCCGACGGGGACAGGGCAGGGTGTCCGCCCCCATTTGAGGAGTCTCACCTCGGCACCTCCCCTTGAGGCCCTGCAGGGAGTTACTCCAGAAGTCTATCTCCCGCTCACACTCCCTGATGGCCCTCAACCTCTCCACCTCCTCCTTGAGCTCCGCCACCATGCGGACCAGATCATCCACCTGCTCGCACCTCACGCACGCAGTTTCTCTGCCTCCCGCCGAAGGCAGCAACAGGCTCAGACACTCCTTGCATCCGGTGACCTGAACTGCGGCATTTTTTAACGGGTAGTCGGTCTGCGTGTGTACCGACTTTCTGGAGAGCGTGCCGTGCCTGGTGGCGACCATTATCACCTAGTTACGGCTGTTGTTAAGGAGGTGTTGTTTGTGTGTAGGGGGAGCGCTCTGCCCTTCCTGCGCGCCCTTCCTGCGCGAACTGCCGCGCCACTCCCTTGTGACGCGCCACGCCCTGTTTGCCCGCCCTGTTCGCCGCGCTCCTGGTCGCTCGCGCTCCCTAGGGGCAGCTTTTGAATGGCTGGGGAGGGGGCGCTGCTGGCTCCGCCTTCGCCTCGTCAGCCTCCCTCACGAGGGCTGCCGGGTCCTGGCGGCTCCCTCAAGTAGGCTCGATGCCGGAAAAAATTAGCCCTGCCTGGCCCGATCCCCCGCTCCGCTGCAGAACGCGTCTGCCCCGGAGCCGATCGCCTCGGCAAATGTCTATCTTGTGGCCATTACCCCTTGTCCTGTCCCTGCAAACCACTGAAAAGAGGTTGGCCAAATCCTTCTGTCTCCCACACCTCAGGTATTTATACACAGTGATGAGATCCCCTCTCAGTCTTCTTTTCTTCAGGCTGAACAGACCCACGTCTCTCAGCCTTTCCTCATAGAGAAGATGCTCCAGGCCCCGTATCATCTTTGTGACCCTCCGCTGGACTTTTTCCAGGAGATCCCTGTCTTTTTGTACCAGGGAGCCCAGAACTGGACACAGTACTCCAGGTGAGGCCTGACCAGGCAGAGGGGGAGGATCACCCCCCTTGACCTGCTGGTCACTCTCCTTTTAATGAACGCCAGGATCTCATTGGCCCTCTTGGCCATGAGGGCACACTGCTGGCTCATGGTCAGCCTGTCGTCCACCAGGACCCCCAGGTCCTTCTCCTCAGAGCTCCTCTCCAGCAGGTCGTCCCCCAGCCCGTACTGATACATGTGGTTGTTCCTTCCCAGGTGCAGGACTCTACACTTGCTCTTCTCAAACCTCATTTGGTTTCTTCCTACTCATCTCTCCAGCCGGTTCAGGTCTCCTTGAATGGTATCACAGCCTTCTGACGTGTCAGCCACTCCTCCACTCCTCCCAGCTTTGTGTCATTGGCGTACTTGCTGAGGGCAGACACTATTCCCTCATCAAGGTCATTGAACAAGACTGGACCCAGCACCAACCCCTGGGTAACACTGCTGGTCACAGGCCTCCAGCCAGACTCTGCGCCACTGATCACCACCCTCTGAGCTCAGCCAGTGTAGTGGGTTTACGTGGCAAGGTTTTGGTAGCAGGGAGCCATAGGGGTGGTTTCTGTGAGAAAGATCTAGAAGCTGCCCCATGTTTGGGAAGGGCCCCATTGTTTTCCAGAGCTGAGCCAATAAGCGATGTTGTTTTGCACCTCTGTGAGAGCATATTTAAGACAGGGAAAAAAACGCTGCGCCACACAGCAGCCAGGAGAGTCAAGGGAGTGAGAAACGGCCTTGCAGGTGCCAAGGTCAGTGTAGAAGGAGGGGGAGAGGTGCTCCAGGCGCCGGAGCAGAAGTCCCCTGCGGCCTGTGGTGAGGACCATGGTGAGGCAGGATGTCCCCCTGCAGCCCATGGAGTACCACGGTGGAGCAGGGTTCCACGCTGCAGCCCGTGGAGGAGACCACGGTGGAGCAGGTGGCCCTGCACCGACGGAGGCTGCCGCCTGTGGAAGACCCCTGCTGGAGCAGATTCCGGGCCGGACCTGTAGCCCGTGGAGAGGAGCCCACGCAGGAGCAGGTGACCTGGCAGGAGCTGCTGCCCATAGGGGAGCCAGGTTGGAGCAGTTTTCTCCTGAGGGATGGACCCCGTGGTACGGACCCATATCTGGAGCAGTTCTGAAAGAGCTGCTGCCTGTGGGAAGCCCACGCCGGATCAGTTCATCAAGGACTGCATCCCGTGGGTGGTACCCCACAGCACAGGGGACGAGAGTGACCGAGAAGGAGCGGCAGAGAAGAAGTGCTGTAGACTGACCATAACCCCCATTCCCCGTTCCCCTGCGCCGCTCGGGGGGAGGAGGTGGAAGAGGGTGGATGGGGGGGGAAGGTGCTTTTTTTTTTTTTTTTTTTTCCTTTGTTTTCTCACTTCTCTCGCTTGTTAGTTGTAGGCAATAAATCTTACTATCTCCTTATGCCGAGTCTGTTTTGCCCGTTACAATAATTATTGCGTGATTTTCTCGTCCTTGTCTCAATCCTCGAGCCCTTTTCACATATTTTCTCCCCATTCCTCTTTGAGGAGGGGGAGTGAGAGAGCGGCTGTGGTGGAGCTCGGCTGCCCACTCGAGCGGAACCACGACAGCCAGTCAGCCAGTTCTCAAACCACCTTACTGTCCACTCCTCTATCCCACACTTTCTCAGCTTTGCTACCGGGATGTCATGGGAGATAGTATCAAAAGCCTTGCTAAAGTCAAGGTAGATTACATCCACTGCTCTCCCCACATCTACCCAAATGATGATGCCATCACAGAAGGCAACAAGGTTGGTCGAGCACAACTTGCCCTTGGTGAATCCATGCTGACTACTCCTCATAACCTTCTTCTCTTCCAATTGCTTGGAGATGGCATCCAGAACAAGCTGTTCTAACACCTTTCCAGGGACAGAGGTGAGACTGACTGGCCTGTAGTTTCCCAGATCCTCCTTCTTGCCCTTATTGAAGACCTGAGTGACATTGGCTATCCTCCAATCTTCAGGCACCTCTCCTGTTCTCCAGGACCTTTCAAAGATGAAAGAGAGTGGTTCGGCGATCACCTCTGCCAACTCCCTTAGCACACATGGATGTATCCCATTGGGATATATATTCTAGTTTCTGTAAAGAAGTGTAATTAAAGCAATACAAAAACTAAACTAAGTCTTGTTTAACAGTCAATGACCCTGTTGTAACTAGAGCTGGCCAAAGCTTCTCAACTATTTAGTATTTTGCAGAAAACAGCTTAGAAGCACAACAGATTGCACTCCTAAGCTTCACAAATATTTGCAAAACAAAGTATTCTTATGTCTTACATAGTTGCTCTTCACAGACACAGAGAAGTTCAAAGTAAAGAGAACTCTACAACTCCAAAAAGCCATTAAACAAAAAAAAAAAAAAGAGATTTTTATGTCTGCAGCAGAACCAGTTCACCAGACAGAGCCCAGACCTTCCCAGAACACAGAGAACTGTTAACACAGCAACCCCAAATCAGAATCACAAACAGGAAACTCACAGACTATTCATGTCCTAAAGCAATGATAAAACCCAACAGTGTAGTCTTAGTGACTTTTTATTATTATTATTATTTATTTTTATTTTTATTTATTTTTCTTAAGATACATCCCCTCAGGCATCTATAATAGCCTTTCATATAAGCTTTTTCACATCTTTAAACACTAAAAGAATGTAATAACAGGCCAATTTATTAAGAAGTTCTTTAAAAAGACACCATAAATTCAGCCTTTCTTAATCAATACCAAAGTCTTCACAAACTGCATAAACTCCCCCTATCATAGGCATTTCTTATGCAGTCCCACAGTTACATAATTAGCACATCAATTTCTTTCACTTTTGTAGTTTTATTTCACTTTGTTGCTTCTCACACTGCAAGCAGATTTTTTTATTTCTGTCATTTATCTTTCAAAGTGTTTGGGCATCCTAGGTTTAGGTGTTCTATATGATGCATTATTGCAGAAATGAAAAATTTCATTTTATCCTGTGTGGTTTTAATACAACTCACTAGCTGGCAAAATTACCATTTTTCACCCCACTTCATCCTCTCACAAAGGCCTTTATCAATACTAGTGCCTTGTATGAGTGCAGCAAAGAAAGGACAGTGGTCCCCACAACTGCAAGAAGATGCAGAAACCAAAGCTTTTTCCCACACTTCACAGAAGTTGCAGACTATTTGGGTTTATTGCATGTTATTATTATCAAAGCTAATATTTCCTTAAAAATCACAGTGTGTCACTGTACCCTAATAACCTGTTTTGAAAGCAGACTTACTGAGGGGTGAAATGAGCTTACCAGAGTCAAATTAGACATGGGAACATCCCCATCCCAAAACAGTGGCCGTACGCCTGCTCTGCTCCTGCTGTACCCTTCAGGCATCCTGCCGGGTTCCACCTCCTCATTCAAGCACTGGCAAGAAGCCAGCTCTTGCCTTGGCAACCCCAACACATTTGCAGTTGATATTCCTTGATTATAATCCTGACAGCTAAACTAGACCACTTTGGAGTGAATCACCCCAGGATGATTCCTTTGCTCGGTAACATGCTGCAGAAGTCTATCTGGCAGTGCACTTTACGGTTACCTATTTGTGTCAGAAAAGGAGAATAGAAGCCAAAATGGTGTTCTGGTTTGGCATGAGATTTGTACAGCAATGCAGTTTTCTCAGCACTACCCATCCAGTCCGTGGCTAACTTCCAATCCTGTGGAAGCCCTGCAGGTGTCATCCTGGAAAAGAGCAGCGCTAAATGTCTTCCTGTTGTGTTCTGCAATGGGGCTCTTCTTTTCATCTTCATGAGTCAGGGCGTCATCCTCCAGAACAGGAATGTCTGCACAAGGGCACGGGACACTGCCTTCCTCCCGGAGACTCAAGGTTTCCACATTATCTGGAAGAATTTAAAAAACATCTTAATGTGCTCAGGCTCACCCAAGATTAATAAAAGCCAACAAGAATCCCAAAACCGAGGAGAAAACAATATTTTGTCACTGTTGGCACACAGACCAGAATCAGACAATATGCTGTTCTTTCTCTCTGCTTTTCGCCATAGCAGCAGCAGCATGAAGAAGAGAGAGACAAAGGGCTGGGGAAACAGCTAGCACACGCAGACACAGATGTTGAATGCAATGGGCAGGATACACAGCCATGCTGCAATCCGTGGAGTTAAAGTGCCCCAGAGCTTTATGAACGTTTAGATATATTTCACTGTAACAGTCAATTTGTCCCACCATTGCTATGCATTAAAAAGTACTGAAAATATTTCTGTGGTTTACTTATACTAATTCTATATGAAGTATAGAACATTCTCCTAAATGAAACAAAAGGATCTCCCCTTTCCATTGACAGGAGATGAGCACCATAAACTTAATAACAGACTAAATGCATCTATTCTCCACAATTGCCCTACAAACTCAAGGTCTGGTCATGGCGAATCCTTGATTCAAGCTGCTGGTGAAAGGCAATTAGTTAGCAGCTGCTACCTCACCTCAGCTGCAGGCTGGTTACCCTTGTGACTTGTGGAAAACGGACTCCATAGTCAATAAGATTGTAAAGTAGGTATGTTTATTCAGTGCTGGGCAGCACGGGGGGTAGTCCCACCAAAGATGTGCGCACCTGACACAACAATTTGCCATGGCTATATGCAGTTACATATGCATGAAGTTTCACAGTGCGCCTATACATATTCATAACCTGTCCCCACTTCATATTAAAATTAGTCCCAAGGTGTCATTTCCATAAACTCTTCCCATCTGCGCTTGCACAGTGTCTCTGGTGGTGGTCATTGGGTGTCGTGGGGATGAAGGCTGATGACTCTTCCTTGTCACTGCTAGTTGACCTCTTGTCTTTGTGCACTCAGTTGTTCCTTGGCTCTTGTCCATCCACAGGACCAGCTTCTACCAGTTTCTTAAGATAGGCTCACACTCTTACTAGGAGACTGACGTTGGTAAGGGGCCGAAGACTTCTTGCTTTAGTTAATTTGCACAATGCACCATAGTTAGCAAAGACACTAAGTAGCATCCTAGTTTAATGCCATCAGCACTTTATCTCTACTTGATAAGATTCTCCTAACTCCCTCTCTCAGTTCCCCCTTTTCTAAAAAGTTAGTATATTCTTTTACTATTTCGACTTTCAATATAGTGTTTCCCTGTCTAACACTCTTTCAAAATATCTGTTAGACTCCAGTTTCTGTCTGAGTTGGTTCTTCTTCCATTCGCTGTAGGAGTTTCCTGTACTCTTAAAACACCATAAGTTACATCAGATCACTACACAAAGAACCATGGACAAAATCACAACCAAGATTATTGTGATAAACTGTTTCAGCCAGGTTAGGTTTGGCAACCAGGAAGTTAATTTTTCTACCAAGTCTGTAAATCCCCACGATGTATCATCCTGAGCTACTGCATGCAACATTTTATTCTTTTCCCAAATCTTCTCCAGGTCAGTCTCAATCTGTTTTTGTTAACATATGAACAGCAAGTTTGTTTTATGACTGTACACAATCCTCCCTCCTTGGCTAAAAGCATATCTAATCCCATCCTATTCTGAAGCACTACTTTGTGTAGGGAAGAAATTTTTTTCCTATAATGCTAAAAGAGCATCGGCTGTGGCATTTTCAATAATTTCTAATGTGGCTGAGATATTTACAATAGCTTTTTTCTAATTCACTTATTCCAAAGGATGGAATCAACCACCTTACAAAACTATGGAATCCTGTGGGTCTCATCATGAGGGGGTTATTCAAAACAGTACGTGTTTGTCTCCATAAGGTCTGTACTATTCCTGGAGGAGGTTCTGTGAATATACCCCCTCAAGGGCTAAGATAGCCCCCAATACAGTGACCCTTCTAATTTAAGGGTTAGCTTTTTCTAGCATGCCCATCTCCACATAGCCAATAGAATCCTTTTTGTAGTTTGCAATTTTGCGCAAGAGGATTGAGGCCGTGAGATCCTGAGTTCATATGCTTTTTATCAGCATATATTGTGACACCTACACCATAATCTCTCATTTTAGTAAGATTAAAAGTTCCTACATATTCTGTCATAGTACAGTTGTCAGGTTCCTGGGCTAAATAACTAAGTGGACCTGTACCTATACATGGGATTTTATTGTTTAAGCATCTGGTGTATATGTTAACATTTTCATATGGAAGTAGTTCAAATCTCTCCCCTAGATGTTCACGATCATTCTTGCCAAATGGACATGTTCCATTTCTTGGGTGCACAAAGGTCAATGTCTAATTCATACTAATTCAGAGCTACAGACTGGGAGAGGAATGGTTGGAAAGCTGCCAGGCAGAGAAGGACCTGGGAGTGATGGTTGACAGTCGGCTGAATATGAGCCAGCAGTGTGCTCAGGTGGCCAAGAAGGCCAACGGCATCCTGGCTTGTATTAGGAACAGTGTGACCAGCAGGGCTAGGGAGGTGATCGTCCCCCTGTACTCAGCTCTGGTGAGGCCGCACCTCGAGTACTGTGTTCAGTTTTGGGCCCCTCGCTACAAGAAGGACATCGAGGTGCTTGAGTGGGTGCAGAGAAGGGCGACGAAGCTGGTGAGGGGCCTGGAGAACAAGTCCTACGAGGAGCGGCTGAGGGAGCTGGGCTTGTTCAGCCTGGAGAAGAGGAGGCTCAGGGGTGACCTTATCGCTCTTTTTAGGTACCTCAAGGGAGGCTGTAGCGAGGTGGGGGTTGGCCTGTTCTCCCACGTGCCTGGTGACAGGACGAGGGGGAATGGGTTTAAGTTGAGCCAGGGGAGTTTTAGGTTAGATGTTAGGAAGAACTTCTTCACTGAAAGGGTTGTGAGGCACTGGAACAGGCTGCCCAGGGAAGTGGTGGAGTCACCATCCCTGGAAGTCTTCAAAAGACGTTTAGATGTAGAGCTTAGGGATATGGTTTAGTGGAGGGCTGTTAGCGTTAGGTTGGAGGTTGGACTCGATGACCTTGAGGTCTCTTCCAACCTAGGAAATTCTGTGATACTGGGTATGCCCCATATGGGGAACTTCATATGGGGTTGCCTCTAGGCAGCACTGTGCACACCCAACAGTCAGAAAGGCTGAAACTATCACTCACTGCCTGTGTGAGTTTCACATACATGTAGGTATTGTGCGCCCACTGTTCAGTTTTCTCGACTAATGATACCATTAAGGGTGTGAGAAATGTAACCTTCCAGGTCACACCTGAGTAACCTTCCAGGGGGTCTTGGGTGACTTTTTCACTGTGGTATGATGGATGATGCATTCTGTTCCTTGATTATGATCGTTGTAAAAGAGATAAGGAGTACCTGGAACAGTCCTTCCCACTGTGGTTCCAAGGTCTTCTCTGCAAAAGACTTTACATACACATAATCTCCAGGTTGTTTATTGTGCACTGGTCCATCTAGCCCTCTACCCAGTCCCACTCACATGTTTTCCAATTTCATTGAGCTGTTTACCTAAGGCCACCATATAGGAGGTCACAATTTTATCCCCAGCTTGCATGTATTCCATAGGGTTGTCCATATAAGATTTCAAAGGAGCTTAGCCCTTCCTTTCCCCTTGGTATATGCAAAAGAGCTAAAGGAAGAGACTGAGGCCAAACTGAACTTGCTTCTTGTCCCAGTTTCACAATTTGCTGTTTGATTAAATAGTTCATTTTTCTACTTGGCCACTTGACTGAGGGCAATATGTGGTATGAAGTTGCCAGTCTATACCCAAATGGCAGCTAATTTGCTGTACCACTTTTGTCCCTGCCAGAGGATATAGTTGCTGGAACTCCAAAACATGTATTATTTCTTGTAGTAATATCTTAGTTACCTCCCGAGCCTTGGCTGTTCTGGTTGGAAATGCTTCTGGCCATCCTGAAAAGGTGTCAGTTAATACCAACAAATACCAGTACCCCCCTTTTCTTGGGAGTTTGGTGAACTCAATCTGCCATTGTTGTCCAGGCCCATTACCTTTTCCAATTTGGCCCATTTTTGGCTTGGGAGTGTTCTTGGAATTAGTCTGGAGACAAAGATCACATTGCTGAGTTACCTGTCTTACTGTGGTATCCAAATTAGGCCCTATCCATTCTCTATTTAAAAACTCTTATGCTACTTCAGCTCCCCAGCATGCTTTATTATGTTCTCCAGTTACCATTCAATTTAATATGGTATCACAACTCTCCCATCATTTATTTATGTTAAACCTGCACGTTAACATTTTCTGTTTACATCTTAGAATATTCTACTTCATTTTCTCAAGCTTTTGTTAATGCCTGGTTTTCTGTTCCTGGTACTAGTGCCAAAATTTGACTTTCAGATGCCTGTTCTACCACCCCTTTGGCTCCTGCATCAGCCAATCTATTTCCCCTTTCAATATCAGTATCCCCTGCTTGATGTCCTTTAATGTCAATTTTAGTAGGCAGGTATACCACTTGGAGTAATTTCAGTATCTCTTCTGCATGCTTAAAAGTCCTCTCTCCTTCCAAATTGCCCCATGTGTATGCACTACACCAAAGGCATATTTCAAAAATTTATGTGTAAACAATAAGATTCCTTTTTCAGAGAAGGAGCCAGGTTATGCTCCCTATAGCCCTAATATTGCGCCGGTGGCAGCAGAAGTCGCTCCAGGAAGGGAAACAGGGACTATAATTAACATTGTCCCTAGAAGAGGAGCGTACTCTAGGCTCTGGCAAGAATTAGAACAAGGTAGAAGAGATATTGAGAATTTTGCCTTCCCTGATACCAACAGTACTAACACTTAACTGTGTACCCTCTTAAGTGAACTACCTCCCCTCCTTACCATCAGAGAGGTTAGGAGTTTTAAGAGGAGAGGAAGTCTTTAATTGAGGATCCCTTCAGGCTAGCTTAACTATTAGACCAGTTCCTACGACCTAACTTATACTCTTGGTGGGGGTAGAATTATGTCTATAAGTATGTTGTTTACAGGAAAAGAGATGGGAATGATCAGGAGGAGAGCTGCTATACAAAAATGGGAAAGAGCTCATCCTCCAGGACCAGGGGCAATACCAGCAGGGCAGAAATACCCTCTTGCCAATCCTGGCAGGAATAATAATAGTGTGCAACACAGAAATCATATGAGACACTTGGGGTCAGAATGAGAAAGTACTTGGGGAAGAATCCAGAGGACTCGGTATCCCATGGGCTCTTGAAAGTTCATTTTGTGATTAAAGCCTGGCAAAATACACAGAAAATGCTCCAGAAGGTGAAGGGATGTAGTGAACAGACACTGGGGGGCCCTCCTGTGGGAGGCCCAAAAGGTGTGTGTCAGGAGGGAAGATAAGAAGAAAAAGCAGAGATCGAAACTAATGGTATTGATAGTGTAGCAGGTAGTGAGGAAGAGGGTTGGAGAAAGAGGAAGAAAATCTTCAGGGGGAGTCAGGGCCAGGATGGAAAGGAGAGGAAGAGAGATGAAGGAATGGCAGGCAAGGAAAGCTACCTGCATTGCAGCCTGAATCCAAGCAGGGACAGGCTTTGATGGGAAGTGTGGCCAGGCTGGCCACTTCAAATAGGAATATCCTGAGAGGAAGGAGGAGAGAAGGAAAAGGGGATTAAATACGGTATACTGATATGTTGTTTCAGCATCCTGGAGGGAAAAAAACTATGGAATTAAGTTGGCCAATGACTGAGTCTTTTGTGAAAGTACAGGCTGGAGAAAGATAGAAAGAGCTGTTAAAAGAGTTATTGAAGGTGTTAAAGGTGTGGTATGTAGTGTCTGACGCAACTGTCTGAAGTTCAGTGAGCAGGGAAAGAGGATGTAGGCATTATCTAAGTAACGGTCTAGAAGTTTTGGTATATTTGCTGTGATGTTTGTTCAGTTTCCCAAGTATGGGGGGGGTGAGGGGGGAGTGAGGGAGGCAGCCTGCTCCACAGGCCGCAGGAGGGCTTCAGCTCTGGTGCCTGGAGCACCTCCTCCCCCTCCTCCTGCACTGACTTTGATATCTGCAGGGAGGTTTCTCACTCCTTGCTCTCACAGCTGCTGTTGAGCAGCAGGTGTTTGTTTGTCTTCGTGGATGTGCTCTCACAGAGGCATGGACTGTGTTGCTCATGGCTTGGCTCTGGGCAGCATTGGGCCCCTTTGGGGCTGGATGAAATTGTCCCTTATCTGTGACGGGGAGGCTTCTGGATTTTTCTCACAGGGGCTGCCAGTGCAGCTCACCCCCGAACCTCGCCATCGAACCCAATACACTGGGGCAGCTAGGTCATTACTGGCCTATAAAGTATCAGGGGTTAAATTAACTAATGAAACCCTAAAAGCAATAAGGGTAGAAGGGGCTGGGATAACAGTGCCACTTTTGGGGGTTCATCTGAATGAGACAGTGGGGTCATGTGAATGAGACAGGTGGAAGTTGCAGTGGCTGCAACTTTGCCAGCTGACTGCACTGTGTGAGGTACAGCTTGGGACCTTCCTGCCTCAGGAGGAACCCGAAGCCTGGGGTGATCCCCAGCACCGAGCTGTCCTCACATGCTGCCCGAAGTACATGTATGTGAAGTCGAATCTCCCTAGGAAGAAGTCCAGGCCGCCATGTTGATTCAAAGATCGAAGCCGAAATTCCTTTAAGTGGTATATTCTTTATTGCAGCGCTGGATGCACGGGGGATCTCTCCACCTATCGTGCATACCCAAAGCGGAAAGCAGTCTTGAATTTATACAATCAATCTATCAATATTCTACAAGTGCCTATACATATTCATTACCTATCCCCGCCTTCCCTCGCTTCTCATGCTAATTAGCCTTTTGGCACCTTGCGCCTGCGTAGAGCCTCCCAAGAATTGTGGGCAGGGGTCTTTGGGACGTGGGCAGGGGTCTTTGGGAGGAAGACCCCGAGTCTTCCTCACAGTGTACTTTTCACCTTTGGTCAGGAATCTGCTGAATTGGCAGGTTTCTTAATTGCAAGAGCTGGTTGTTGCTAATTCTTCCGTTTGTTGTATCTTTATAATGAATTCCAATGTCCAGTTTCGAGATTTATAGTCCTTACATTCGTTTCTCTGTCCGTCTGCCGCTTCCTTATCATGAGTTCCAGTGTCTTGTTTCGAGATATACAGTCCATGTCTGGGGATTGTCCTTGCCTCCCCAATGCCTCCCCAATACCTCCTTAATCAATCCCCCCTTTTCTTTTCCCATACAAATTCTTTTGCATCAGATACTTTCATTATTTACAGTAACACAACAAAGCAGGCATCTAAACAACATGCACACAAATATTCCTAATACTACTAATGCGATTAGAGCAATGAACACTTGTTTCAACCATTGAAAATTGGGCAACCAGGAGGTTAACTTATTCCATATTTCACTAAAACTCCATGAAAGATCATCTTTACTGATCTCATGTAGGATCCTTGTCTGCTTCCATATTTCTTCCAGGTCGGTAGAGATCCTTCCACTCTGATCTACATACACACAACAACTTGTGTTTATTACTGTACAGACTCCCCCTTGAGCGGCCAGTAACAAGTCTAGGGCCATCCGATTTTGTAATACTACCTGTGATAAACTAGATATCTCTTCTTGTTGAGCCTTTATAGCATCCAGAGTTTTGTTTTCTAACTTCTCTATAATTGCAGAAATATTAACTATTGCCTTTTCCAATTCACTCACTCCTAACCATGGGATAAACCATCAAACAAAACTATGAAAAGCGGTGTGTCTCTCTACCAATGGATTGTTAATTTTTCGTCTGATTCTCCGCATATGATTTCTCAAGTAACCTCGAGGCACTACATCATGTACTGTCATATTGGGGACTACCGCTCCAAGAGTGCAAGTTCCCTTCCAATTCTCAGGCAAGACCTTACAGGCTGTATCATTGCATAGCCAATACCACCCTTTTCCTTCTGGAACCGTCCAGCTGGTTGAATTTGCCCAGCCGCTAGTCGTACTAGTATCAATTGTTCAATTACAAGATGTCTGATTTCCCACATAAGTAGTATCCGTATTTATACAATGCTGTTTTCCTATACCCTTAGGCGGGTTACACCTTTGTACACATACATAATAGGATTCTAACGGCATGAAGCTACTCACTTCTAGTTCCATAACTTCTTAATATTTTCGACCCCAAGATGTGTTTTCCCACAAATTAGTCCAAGATAAGTTTGCAGGCAAGGGAATCCCGATTAACGATACACCCTTATTCCCATGCTGTGGCAGATGGGTGCATACCCAACAGTTCGTCTTATTAGTTACTTGAGAAATTGTTTGTATTAAGGTCAGGTGTAAGTTCTCATCCCAAGTTGCCCACCCCGAATCTGAGAACCGCACCCCTGCAATCATTAGGATCTGGAAAACCGTAATTTTGTTGGTCCAATTGGAGTGGTGGTCTATATCCTCGCCGGGACCTTCTTCACCCTTGAATTGTGGATCCAAGCTGCTTGCTTCTTAATCTTAATGGCGGTGTGTGTTGTCAGAAATACTTGGTATGGTCCCATCCACTTTCCTTCCATTTTTCCTGTAGGGGTTGTCCTGAAAAAGTCTTTATATATATATAATCCCCGAGCTTAAAAGGGTGGATTGGCTGATCCAACCCTCTAGCCCTGATCCCTAAAACAAATTTATATACTTTATTTAATTGTTTCTGAAGTTCAGTTATATAAGCATATAAACATTCTGATCCTAACTGCGTTAGGTCCTCTCCACTAAATAGAAATTGCTATGGCCTTCCATATAAGATTTTGAAGGGACTCAAATTTCCTTTTATTCTAGGTTTAACTCTAATTCCAAGTAATGCTAAAGGGAGGGATTGAGGCCATGACAAATTAGCTTCTTATCCAATTTTAGCTATTTATTGTTTAATTAAATGGTTCATTTTTTCTACCTGTCCACTTGCCTGTGGTCTATAAGGAGTATGCAGTTGCCAATCTATCTTTAGAATCTTACTTATCTGTTCTCCCACTTGTGCACAAAAATGTGAACCTCTATCAGAAGACATTGCTACTAGAATCCCAAAGCATGGTATTATTTCATTTAACAAGACTTTAACCACTTCTCTTGCTTTGTTTGTTCGACAGGGAAAGGCTTCAGGCCTTCCTGAAAACGTGTCAGTCAGAACCAGTAAATAATGATACCCCCCTTTTCTAGGGAGTTCTGAAAAATCAATTTGCCACTGTTGCCCCGAATAATTTCCTTTACCGATTATTCCAAACTTTATTCTATTCTTGGTATTGGGGTTATTGTATAACCAAATGCTACATTGTTGAGTTACTTGTT
Source organism: Aythya marila (assembly GCF_965140915.1). NCBI lineage: Eukaryota > Metazoa > Chordata > Aves > Anseriformes > Anatidae > Aythya > Aythya marila. The sequence continues at coordinate 51,636 of NW_028136736.1, read as the reverse complement.
TTATCATATCGTCCCACTAATGTCTGACTCAGGCTCTTATGCAGTGTGCCAGCTCCCCAATGCGTTTTATTGTGTTCTGTAAGAACTATGGACCATGTCAAACTAGAGGGTATTACTATGTGGTTATCTTTTAAATATACTCATCCATCTGGTTTCATTTTACCTTTCAAATCTTCAATTAATTTTAAGTCTTCTTTTGTATAATTTGGATATAGTTTGGATTTTACCGTCTGGTATCAAAGACAATGCCTTCACCTCAGTTATTTCAGCTGCCTGCTTAGCCTCTGCCAATCGATTTCCAATTTCAAAATCGGTGTTCCCCTTTTGGTGTCCCTGACAATGCATGATAGCTACCTTTTCTGGTTGTTTTACAGCCTCTAACAATTTTAAAATTTCTTCAGCATACTTTGTGTTTTCACTGAGCGGTCAGCAATCCATGTTCTTTCCAAATTGCTCCATGAGCATGTACCACGCCGAATGTATATTTAGAATCTGTCCAAATATTTATCCTTTTTCCCGTTGCCAGTTCCAATGCTCTCGTGAGAGCAACTATCTCCGCCTTTTGAGCTGATGTTCCAGGGGGTAAAGGCTTAGACTCGATTACCTGCTGAGTAGTTGTTATAGCATATCCAGCTTTACGTTGTCTTTGCATAACAAAACTGCTCCCATCCGTGAACCAAGTTTCTTCCGCATCTTCCATGGGCTCCTCCTTAAGGTCTGGTCGGCTGGAATACACAGTCTCTAGAGTTTCTAAACAATCGTGAATCACAGGCTGTGCCGGAGCATCACTAAGAAAAGAGGCTAGATTCACAATATTAGTTATCACAATTTCCAAGTTGTCCTGTTCTACCAATATTGCTTGATATTTCAAAATCATCAATTCTTGTTTAAGTTGTTTAAAGACTTTTTGTGCTTCTCCAGTCCAGACTAACTTTGACTGGTTAATCTTTATCAATTCACATAGAGGCTTTACCAATAGTCCATAATTATAAATCCAAAGGCGACACCAACCTGTCATTCCTAAAAAGGTTTGTAGCTCCTTTACCATTTGAGGTTCTGGAGTCCGGCAAATGACTTCCTTATGTTCAGTTCCTAGTTCTCGTTGTCCTTCCGAAATTTCAAATCCCAGATAGGTCACACTTTGTTGAGCCAGCTGGACTTTCTGTCAAGAGACTTGATATCCATTTAAACCCAGAAAATTAAGACGACTTATAGTCCATTGAATACAACTCCCTTTAGTCTCGGTAGCTATTAAGAGATCATCTACATATTGTAACAAAGCACCTTCAGTGTCCGGAGGCATCCATGTTTCGAGTTCCCTTGCTAATTGGTTTCCAAAAATAGTGGGGCTATTCTTGAATCCTTGAGGTAGTAATGTCCACGTAAGCTGCGTCTTTCTGCCTGAATCGGGATTTTCCCATTCAAAGGCGAATAGGTTTTGGCTTTCTGTGGCTAAGCCTAGGCAGAAGAAGGCGTCTTTTAAATCCAGTACGGTAAACCAGACTTGACTATTCTTTAATTTAGTCAGCAAAGTATAAGGGTTTGCCACTACTGGATGTATATCCTCAGTGATTTTATTTATGGCTCTCAAATCCTGAACTAGCCTATAGCTTTTTCATCTGCCTTTTTAATTGGCAATATGGGTGTATTGTATTCTGATTCACGTTCAATCAATAATCCATACTGTAAAAATTTATCAATTATCTCTTTAATTCCTTTCCTATCTTCTATCCTCAAAGGATATTACTTAACCTTAACGGGTTTCTGTCCTGGCTTTAATTTAATAATTATTAAGGTCACATTTTTAGCTCTTCCAGGGGTTTCAGTAGCCCAAACTCCTGGACATACTTGATCTGTGATCTCTAAAGGTATTTCACCTTTAGGGTCAGTTTGTATTAGTGCCAAGCTTAACACATTTGTTAGTTGTTCTTCTCCTATTCTTAATTCCATTTTCCCTTTTTCAAAAACAATTTCTGCTCCTACTTGCTCTAATAAATCTCTACCTAAGAGTGCCCATGAGGAGCTAGGCATATATAAAAATCTGTGTATGCTCCATTGTTTCCGTAACTTGTACTTCAAAGGTTCACAAAAATAAGCCTTTTCGGTTACACCTTGTCCTGGTTTCAGTTAGAACAGAGTTAATTTTCTTCCTAGTAGCTGGTAGAATGCTATGTTTTGGCTTAGGATGAGAAGAGTGCTGATAACACCCCGATGTTTTAACTGTTGCAGAGCAGTGCTTATACCAAGCCAAGGACATCTCAGCTTCTTGCTCTGTCTTGCCAACAGGCAGGCTGGGGGTGCAGTAAGAGCTGGGAGGGGACAGACCCAGGACAGGTGACCCAAACTAGCCAAAGGGGTATTCCATAGCATCTGACGTCATGCTAAACAATATATAGGGGTGGCTAGCCGGGGGGAGGGGGCCGGACTGCTTGGGGTTAGGCTGGGCATCGGTCAGCGGGCGGTGAGCAATTGCATTGTGCATCACTTGTTTGTACACATTATTAATAGTGGTACTATTATTATTATTATTATTATTATTATTATTATTATTTTATTATTTTGTCTTATTAAACTGTCTTTATCTCAATTCACGGGCTTCACTTTCCATTTCTCTCCCCCGTCCCAGAGAGGGAGGGGGAGGGTGAGCGAACGGCTGCGTGGTGTTTAGCTGCCGGCCGGGTTAAACCACGACACACCTTTTACCCTAACATAATAATTCTGTGAAGGCATTAATGCTTGATTTAGAACTGAATACGTTGCCCCATATCAATAAGAAATTTCACTTCCATTCCTCCCCTAGCTTCATTATAACCAGTGGAGGATCCGCTAGGGTAGATTCCCCAGGTCCCCGTTATTCCTGTTGAAATCAGGGGTCGATTACCCTAGGAAAAGGCTAGTCAATTTGTCCTCCGAAGCCAGGTCCAAACCGTTTTGTTTTATGTATTTATTTATTTATTTATTTTCATTACATTTCAGAGTTGGTCCAAAAATTCCATAGGGGTTTCTTTTAGACCTTATTGGAAGCATATTCTCAATTCCCAATTCATCCAGGTTTTAGTATTTACTTTTTAGTATTTTACTGTTAGTATAACCGTTCATAATTTTCAGGATGATTCGGGTCTTAGTGGGGGTCGGTCAGGGGAATGCAATTGTCCACAGTTCCCTGAGCGGGTCCCATCGGCAATCTGAGCTCGCACATGAACTCAGGTTGTTTTAAGAGTTAACTGGTTTTCTGTTTCTGTGACAACTCTCTCGGACCCATCATGGTCCCTTTGCCCCAAAGGGCTAACACCCATGATTTTAAGATCTCTGCCTCGGGCAGAGGCAGAACTATTATCATTCCTACATCCTCTTTCCCTGCTCATTCAACTTCAAACACCTATAACACTTTCAACAACCCTTTTAACTCTTCCTTTATCTTTCTCCAGCCTGTACTTCTCTAATGCCATCATCAAAGGCTCAGTCAGGGGCCAACTTAATTCCGTACCTTTTCCCACCAAGATGCTGAAACATCAGTATACAACATTTCATCCTGTTCTGCTTCTCAAAAAACAACATTAACTGTAGCAAAATATTATAGTTTAAAGTTCCATTTAGGGGCCACTTTTCTCCACATTCCAGCTTATAAAGCGGCCACCGCTGGTTACGATATTTTATCAATGTTTTCCTGTTCACGCTTCCACCGGCAGATCCTCCAATATCCTTCCAGTGACTTAAAACACATCCTAACACACTTTTCTTTAAAATTTCACTGCTTGTTTGCCCCCCCATTTTCCAGTTTACACTTTCAGAATACACGTGTTACTTACAAAAGTGTATCACAAAAATGTATCACTCACAAAATTACAGGCACGCAATATCTTTCAGTAGCGATGTCACAAAGCTACTATTACCAGCAATATTGCTAAAATCACAATAACAATAGTCAGAGTCAAATTCCACATGCGATAAGTCAGAAAACCGAACTGTGTAACACCGTAACGATATCTCTCTTATAACAATGCCACGAACCTACTATTGCCACCAGAAAAATAGCCAAAATCACAGTAACAATAACCAAAGTTAAATACCATACTCCATGAGTCAGAAAACCGAAATAGACAACACAATTCCAGATGGACCTTAAAGCGAGCTCTTTCCTTAAGGTCCCCAAATATACTTATGGTGCTTACCACAAAGTATATACCAAACACTGCCTCGCAGAAGATCACCTTCTGACTTACAGACAGTTCCAGATACAGATGGACCCCAAGGTCCCCAGATATACTTGTGGTACTAACCACAAAGTATATACCAAATACTGTCCTGCAGAAGTCACCTTCCGACTTACTGGACAGTCCCAGATGACCGGTCTACCAGAAAACCAAACCAGAATAAAGAATATACTCACTTACAATGATGGGGTCCTTGTCTGCCTCCGCACTGATCCGGTGAGTCGAGGAGTCCCTCCAGGAAATCCCGGGGGTACCCTAGGGAGTCCTGTCCCCAGCGGGTCCTGCGGTCCAGCAGAGAGGTCGTCCCATCTGGGGTGCCAGATTGATTCAAAGATCGAAGCCGAAATTCCTTTAAGTGGTATATTCTTTATTGCAGCGCTGGATGCACGGGGGATCTCTCCACCTATCGTGCATACCCAAAGCGGAAAGCAGTCTTGAATTTATACAATCAATCTATCAATATTCTACAAGTGCCTATACATATTCATTACCTATCCCCGCCTTCCCTCGCTTCTCATGCTAATTAGCCTTTTGGCACCTTGCGCCTGCGTAGAGCCTCCCAAGAATTGTGGGCAGGGGTCTTTGGGACGTGGGCAGGGGTCTTTGGGAGGAAGACCCCGAGTCTTCCTCACAGTGTACTTTTCACCTTTGGTCAGGAATCTGCTGAATTGGCAGGTTTCTTAATTGCAAGAGCTGGTTGTTGCTAATTCTTCCGTTTGTTGTATCTTTATAATGAATTCCAATGTCCAGTTTCGAGATTTATAGTCCTTACATTCGTTTCTCTGTCCGTCTGCCGCTTCCTTATCATGAGTTCCAGTGTCTTGTTTCGAGATATACAGTCCATGTCTGGGGATTGTCCTTGCCTCCCCAATGCCTCCCCAATACCTCCTTAATCAATGTACTCCCAGCACTGGGTACATGAGTTCATGTCACCAACACTCCAGACAGAGGCCTAACATAGCGACCACATGGCACACAAATGCACCCCTGAGGCCTCTGGAAGGGCAGGTGGTGCAGCCAGGCCTCCCCAGCCTCCTCCCAGGCATTTCAGGAATTTGAAGTTTCACAGTGGAATATTTCTGTTCCTAAAAGTAGTCTTAGGTAGGATAACTGTTAATTTTTTATTTTATTGAAGTCCCCAAGTGGAAACTCATTGGCTTTGTAATACACAATAAATGTTTGTTCATTGTCTTTTGTATTATAAAACAAGGAGTTCCGTTTGAGGAGCAGGAGTTGCAAAAGCTGTTGCACGTAAGATGTCTAATACTTCGCTAGACACTATGAAAATTCTTTTGCTTAATGTAACAAAAAGAGAACCCCCTCCCCTTCTCTCCTTCTGCATCTCAGTTGCCTCTTTTGTTCAAAGACACTGCTGCAAAGTTCATGTAACCATCTCCTGATAAGTTGCTAAACTAGTGTATCAACATCCTGCATTCCTGTCTCACGCTGGGCCAACATGACCAAATAAAAAAAGAAGTTGAACCACAACGCTGAGGAAGACTACGGCCTTCATCTTCACGACCACCAGAGGGACAGAGACGACCCCCTAGCAACAGTGCGCGCAGTCGCAGAATATACCAGGATGTGCTGCGTAATCCCGGAATTACCAAGATATAAAAAGGGACCCTGGCGGGGGTGAGGTGCGCGCCGTTGGTGGAGCCGAGACTCCCCGGCCGCCCAGCGCTGTTTTGCTTGCTGTTGCTTACTCAATAAATTCCTTTCTATTATTAATGCAATGCTCTCTGAAAATTAATTAAGGGGGCAACTTATAACAGGCTTGTTTATCCAATGTAATTTATTTTAATGTAAAATACACTTTTTTTATGACAGAGAATACTTCTGTCTCCGATTTGTCTTTAAAACAATTTTTTGTTTCCGCAAGCTGCCTTTTTAAAAAAGAAGAGAGCTCTTTGAAGGGCTTAACTGAAAACTTGTTGCTGGGTTGTGTATTTTCTTGTTTTCTCCCCACCCCAAAAAAACAAACAAAAAACAAACAAACAAACAAAAAACCTTAGACATCACTTTTTGCAATTTGTACTTGTAATTTTCAGAGTCTCCATCCCAGAGTTTCTCTGGATCACTGGTAGGCATTAAAATAAATTGGTTAGCATTGTTTCTCTCACTTGTATTTCCAGTTCTAAGAACAACACATTTAATTAAATGTTCTAGATGTCTTTCTTGTCAATATCTTACAAAAAATGGTTAATTTAATTTGTCGCTACATAAATTTTTACACAAAGTAAATCACATACATTTACACAATGTATGTTACACAATGTGTAATGTTACACATTCTAGGCTAATCTAAAAATAAAAAAGGCAGAAAAACAAAACTCTAAGAGGTGTGTGTCAAAAAAAAAAAAAAAGGCATTGAAATTCTGCATTGAAGTGCAGGAGCAATGAGAGGCAGCTTCAGTAATTTTTTTTGAGCTGGCCAGCTTTTAAAATTTAAACATGTTTCAAGCATTAGCTCTGCCTTGCCCACAGAGAGACGAGTTCAGATTTTATATCTGACCTAAGAAGCTGCCACAGTGAAAAGTTTCAGCAAAGCTAGGAAAGTCCAGATGGTGAGACTCACACAGCTAGCCCATCATGTTTTACATGAGACAGTGCCTAAGAGTAAGCGGTTCAAAACCTGGCTGTTCAAAGCTGATGATGCTTCAGAAGCAGGGCTTCTTCCAACTCTGTGCTCATCTGAATTTTCCTGTTAGTGTTTAGAAAGGGAATTGACAATGAGATGAAGAATAATCCCTAAAACTGAGGGATAAAAGGCTAAGAGATAGCTTAATTTGAACCACTGGATGTTTTTGGAAGAGAGAAAAGCACAGTGGATTGTATGTTAAGACTTGAAACAGTCATAGCACAATTTTCATTTGATGTGACCTCCCGTATAAAAACGACTGAGAGCCTGTATCAGGAGAGAACCCAGCTGAACGGTTTTATGAGGCAGAAAGCCAATCTTTCCCGATTACTCTTTTCTGTTCTTCACTGAACTCTCAGGACAAGCCCAGAAATAATCAGGAACTGCCTCTGCAGACTTTCAGACCCGAAGGCTCCGTTGGAGAAGCCGCTTCTCCTCCCGACTACGTCAGCCCCGCGGCCATGCCGGGTCAGGTCGGTCAGCCCCACACAAGGGCGGTGGAGCGCGGTGCTTCCCGGGGCGGGAAGTCGGAAACTGCCGAAGCCGCTCGGGTTGGAACCGAAGGGCGCCGAGGGCGCTCGGGCGGAGCGCTGCGGCCGGCGGGGGAGGGCAGCGCGGCGCAGCGCCCCCTGGCGGCGGCGCGGCGGGGGAGGCGCACGAGCGGAGCCGAGCCCGAGCCCGAGGAGCGGCGGCGGCCGGCGGCCGTTCTTGAGGGAAAGGGCGGCCGGAGCGCAGGTAACGTGGATCCTCGCCACCCCCGTCCCCGTACCCCGCCGCCCCCTGCTTCCCGCCGCCGCTACCCCGTACAGGGCCAGGCCGCTCCGGAGCTGCGGGCCTGGGCTCGGGCCCGCCGCCTGTCAGCGCGGCCCGCCGCCCCTGGGGGCCTCCGGGCGCTGGCTCCGCTAACAGCCGCGGCCGGGGAGCTTCTCCCGCGGGCTGCCCGACCCCCCCGGAGCGCCGCGCTCCCCCTTTTGCTGCCTCGCCGCCCCGGAACGGCCCTGCGGATGCCCGGGGAGCGGGGCTGTTTCTCTTCCTGGGCAGAGAAGGGAGGTACCCGCAGCGTTTCCAGCGGCGCTGGGGCAGGCGTGCACAGGTCCTGGTGGCCGGCCCCTAAAATGAACGCGCTGCCGAGCCTCTCCTAAATACTTGTGGAAATATTCCACAACGGAAAACAAACCTCTGTTAACGCTCAGACCCTTTGAGAAACCGTCATACAGCATCCTGGTTTTCAAACTTACCCTATTTGCTATTGACTTAGACCATCATTTCTTTTTTTTTTACTCTCTAGGAGATGAGAACAGAGGGTGTATTCAGTTCTGCACATACCTTGCATGGGAGGAAAAGGGACAGATTAAAAAAAATAAATAAAAATTTTGCAGAGTGCTGTAGCATTAAGCTTATCATATAATCATAGAATATCCTGAGTTGGAAGGGACCATAAGGATCAAGTCCAACTCCTGGCACTGCACAGGTCTACCCAAAATTTTACATGTAGACCATGTGCCTAAGTGCACAGTCCAATCGCTGCATAAATTCAGACAGGCTTGGTGCAGTGACTGCTTCCCTGGGGAACCTGTTCCTCTCGGTGAAGAACCTCTTCCAGATGTCCAGTCTAAACTTCCCCTGCCTCAGCTTAACACCGTTCCTGCGGGTCCTATCACTGGTGTTTACAGAGAATAGGTCACCTGCCTCTCCACTACCCCTCGTGAGGAAGTTGTAGACCACGATGAGGTCCCCCCTCAGCCTCCTCTTCTCCAGGCTGAACAGACCCAGTGCCCTCAGCTGCTCCTCATATGTCTTCCCCTCTAGGCCCTTCACTAAGCTTATGCATGCCGAGATTTGTTTTTTCGAAATTATTAAACTGTAATTTTCAAAATTATTAAACTGTAAATGTGTGACACCGTCACACAAAGCCAGAAATCCGTGGTTTTGCTTATTTGATACCTCTTGCTTTCTCTTTGTAGGAATGGAGGGGGAAAAACTGATCTCTGCAACAGACACGCAGTATTCTAACGCGCTCCTTCAGTCTTTGAATGAACAACGTGGCCATGGACTTTTTTGTGATGTTACTGTCATCGTGGAGGACCGGAAATTTCGAGCTCACAGAAACATTCTTTCTGCCTCAAGCACATACTTTCACCAGCTTTTCTCAGTGGCAGGGCAAGTAGTTGAACTGAGCTTTGTAAGAGCCGAAATCTTTGCAGAAATACTTAACTATATGTATAGTTCCAAAATAATCTCTGTCCGATCTGACTTACTTGACGAATTGATTAAATCAGGGCAACTGTTGGGTGTTAAATTCATAGCCGATCTGTGCATACCTCCTTCTGAAGGAAAAAGCTCGTCAAACGAGGTGAAAGATGCTGCTTCAGAAACTTCAACTTCTAGCCCCACTCAAAAGGATGCTGAAACACAAGTACCTGCAATCAGGCAAGAGAGTGGGGATGTACTGGGGGGGATGCCGGTTATAACTGAATCATTTTCCCTGCATGGAATATCATATGAGACTGCAAAAATAACAGTGAGCGACTCAGATGATGATGATGATGTCATTTTTTGCTCTGAGCTCGTTCCCCCAAAAGAATGTACTAAAGATACTAGTGCTGCAACCCACAACCAACCTTGCTCAAATGCAGCTGGAGTGTCTGACCAAAAATCATGTGGCAGTGGTGGCTCCCCACTATTGACTAGCCCCACAGCAACTCAAAAACTCTCTTCCTCTGCTAACCAGCTGAATGCAAAACAAATACAATCAAGTGCGGAATCCCTTGTCTCTGCAACACCACAGCATTTGACACCTGAGATTATTTTGCTAAATCGGCCTCCAGTGAATGCATCACCCACTGTTAGCTCCTCAAATCAAACACATGTGACCCCTACGATTAATTTGGTTGAGGAGAACCAGAAGCCATCTAACAACAGTTCCTCAGCTGAAACGGAAACGACTGCTGTTGATGATGTAGAAGAGATGGTTGAAGATGACGACGATGTCATTAGCTCCTCTAGTCCTGGTTCAGTCAGCAGTAGCTCTTTGGTTCAGCAGCCTGCTGCATCCAAGACTGCAGCCTCTGAAGGATCAGGTGTACAGAAAAAACAGGTTGTTACGTTTTCCCAAGAGCCATCTTCTAAGCCTGGAGAATTTAAAATAAAAATCTCAGATGTCCTTACTGGAAACAATAGAGAATTCAGTGCAGGCATTGCACCAAAACATGTGGCGGAAGGGCAGAAAATCATAACGTTAGATACAGCCACTGAAATAGAAGGCTTATCCACAGGCTGTAAGGTCTATGCAAACATTGGTGAGGACACCTATGACATAGTCATTCCTGTAAAGGATGATCCCGAGGAAGGAGAAGCCAAGCGTGATGAAACACCCAAAACATCTGGTGATGATTCTCCAGGCAGGAAACGCATGAAAGTTAAGCATGATGACCACTACGAGCTGATAGTGGACGGAAGGGTCTACTACATCTGCATTGTATGTAAGAGATCGTATGTGTGTCTGACGAGTTTACGGAGACATTTTAACGTTCATTCCTGGGAGAAGAAGTATCCATGCCGATACTGTGACAAGGTTTTCCCTCTCGCTGAATACCGTACGAAGCATGAAATCCACCACACTGGCGAGCGGAGGTACCAGTGCTTGACATGTGGCAAGTCTTTCATCAACTACCAAATCATGGCCTCGCACATAAGATCAGTTCATAGCCAAGACCCTTCTGGAGACACCAAGCTTTACCGATTGCATCCTTGCAGGTCTTTGCAGATCAGACAGTATGCGTACATTACTGATCGTTCAAACAGCATACCGGTATTAAATGAGAATGGAATTGTTTATCGTGTTGACACAGGAAAGGAGGGCACCGAAGGAACAACATCGAATCCTCCAGCCAAACAAATGACCTGGGATGATATTTTCATTCCACAGGGAAACGAAGCAATTTTTAAACAAAATCAATCAGAGGGTAGCACTGAATTTGAGTTTGTAATACCAGAATCTTACTGAAATGCATGAAATGCTGGAAAAGGGCTTCAGTGCAGAAACACTGCAGCTGTTTTAAATGAACTGTTAAAATAATTGCAGAACAAATTGTTAAAGTGAAAACAAGTTAACTTGTTCTACCAAGTCACCAAATGGTAGTACTTAGATGGATCATTAGTAGCTGCAAGCAATTTGTGGAAGCAATTCATTGGAAAGTTTACTTGAATACAGATTAAGACATTTTCAAGGAGCTAGCAGTGTTTGCTAGTATGTTAATTTTGATCAAACCGTGGGGATTCGTAGCTTGAAAAAGGTACAGTTTATTCTAAAGAACTAGAGATCTAAAGTAATTTCTAAAGTAATCGATGTATTTCCTATACCCACACTTCTTATGTAAACCCTTTCTTTCATGGTAGAACTTCAATGCTGAACTGTGTTTAAACATTAACCAAGAAAACAGTAAAAATATTCATCATAGTCTCTTGAATGTGGAACCATTTAAAAAAATAATCCCACAACTCATTTTGTTTTTCTGAGCAATGCATAACTGCAAGGGTCCAGTTTTTTTTTGTTGTTTGTTTTGTTTTGTTTTTGTTTTTTTTTGCTATCTGAAGGCTTCTTAAAACTGAGAAATAACCCAAGTGCTGCGTCAGCTTAGCACTGAAACTGCAGAGGATCTTGTATGTCTATTTGGCTAGATTTTTAATTTTAAAATTAAAAAAAATTTTAAATTGAAAACAATTTTTTTTTTCCCACTTACAGAATTAGTGTAACCATGTAATAATGATGAACCAACAATCAAAAAATACCCCTCATCCCTCATAGTCCACAGTATAATTCCTCTACAGCTGCCTAGTTGTTATCTGTTTTCAGTTTCAGGTTTGTTATATTGCCCCTTTTTTTCTCCTTGTACTTGGTACATTTTATGACTCCTAGGAGATGATCCAAGAAGTCCAACCTGAACGGGAAACAGTAGATCTGAGAAAAACAACTGTTTACTGTAGTTTAGCACATCAGATTTAGTGACTTCTTGAATTTCTGTAAATGGTAATATGAAAACTGCACAGAAATTCTAGTGATGACTGACTGAGCAAGGTTGTTTTGCATAGTGCTAGTTAGTTATTGTAAACTTTCATTGCTTAAATTACAGCTAAAAGTTTTTCTTCTCCTGTTTCAGAGAAGCGTTTTGGTCCTACGACCTTCAAAGATTTTAGGCATCCGGTATTCCTGACAGAAAGATATTTAACTGGTAAATGGTTCAAATACAACTGGAGCTATAAAAAAGGGTACCAGAAATGCGTAACGATGGGAGAAAGAGAATGTTTACGTTTTTTGTGTAATACTCAACGCTTCTGTTTTGTAGGCCAAAAATTATATACGTGGTTATTTCCCAGATCATGTTGCGAACGCCTTTGAGTATAACAGGATATGCTTTCAAATGTTACAGGTTGGATGTAGTCTGAGATGGTATTGCAGCAGCCACATGTAATCCTCACAAGGAGTAAGTATTGATTGCTTGACGTAGCTGGCTGCATGCTGTGTAGAAATTTCATGAACTTTTGGTCATAAAAATGTGATCATTTTGTTGTTGACATGACACACAGAGAATTAAGGATACACTGAAAAGTGTGCGTTCAGTGATAACAAAAAATAATGGCTATCAATATTTGCTGCTGATATATTTAAACCTTAAATTAAACTGTGCCTACTGAAGATCTCTCTTTGGAGGAAAACTGGAAAATTAGGGCTTTGTAACTGTATTTTTGCTAGAAGACTCGTGCTTGCATGTGTCTCAGGGTCTTCAGTTTTCCTTGGAAGTGATTTTTGATATCCAAAGTCCAGAGGTCACGTAGAGCGTTTTTTAATTTTACTTCCAATATTTATTCATTTGGAAACATGTTAGATCCTTCCTCTTTAAACTTTATGGGGCCATGAGCTTTTATATTTAGATTTCTGGCTATTGCACTTATATTTGTTCATTTGTTTTTAAACATTTAGCTTCCACTTTAACTTAATGAAAAACCTTATGTAAATATTAAGAAATTGGCTTTGGGGTAATGAGTGAAAAAGTTGGAATCTGAAAAAGCATTTAGATAAAAATTAACAATTTCAACAGAGTGCTAGAAAACCTCACAGTCATTTATACACGTATAAAAACATTAACGGATCTGCTGCAAAATGTAATGATGGTGGTTACATTCTCGCTGTATGGTTTCTTTGGAGATTCATCCCATAGCATTCCAGTATATGAATAAAATAAAAAACAAAAAAATCACCTGCTTATTTATTTTGTACTGTTAAGGCATGCAGCTTAGAAAAAGATGCAGAAGCTGACAACTATATACATTGAACATTGAGTTCTACACCTGTTACCTATGAACTGTTCCATGTGAAAAATCAATAATTTTTGCCAGATCTGTATATACTTGTATAGTCTTTCTTTAACATACTTTTTAAAGTTGTGTTCCACTTTTCATTAATCAATACTTGGTATTAGTTCTTAGAGCTTTCTATGGCAAAAAATAAAAAGTTTAATTCCAGAGATGTGTAGCATGTTTCATTTCAATCACAAATCAGCTTCTGCAATCTGACGTGGTTGATGGCTAATAGTTTGTACCATTCTTCTCCAGGTCTATGACAATAGCAGGAACCCTCCCTAGAGGTTGTTTTTGTTATTTTTATTTGAGGTTTTATTTGTTTTTCCTTTGATTGAGTACTTTCCAAGAAAGCATTTTAGCTGAAACACTCCTCTGTATATTTTAAGCAGAATTTTGTTATATACGCTTACCCTCAGACCAGTAGAGTACTCTGTCCAACTATTAATGTGGTTGCAAATAACCTAGAAATCAAGAAAAATATATATAGTGACCAGCAAAATGCATTTCAGCTAACTCAGTATTACGTCTTCTATTCTTAACTGGTTATCATATAGAATAGTTAGATTGCTGTTGAACGCTGGCTAACGTTGAGAAAATTACTTTAGTTGAATTTAGCACAGATAAGGCATACAATTCAATGAGTAATATATAAAAATGATACTTTAGATGTCTTTATCTACATGGCACATGTCTTCCATTTTTGCTAACATCAAATAGCAGTTGGTGTGATCAGGACAGAATTAGGCCCAAATACAATAAACACAAAAGTATGTGAAACTCTTAACTGGATGGATTATTCATCCATGTTAAGCAGAAATTTAGCAGCAATGACTTTACAGTGATTGAAATTAATGCATCCTGTTATGTGGGTAGGGCTGCAAAACTGACGGGATATCTGAGGCTTAACAAAACAGAACTTAATAATAAAACAAATCTCTGCTTACTCCTGGTAGAACCACCACTGATTTCCTAGTACAGCAAGTCCTGTTGTTTTGTGTTTTTGATTGTTCTTAAATGCATGCTGTTAAACCAAATTCCTCAGCTAGCATTAAAGGTGCTTGTGAAACAGGACCATTGCTGAAGTGTAAAATGCAAGTTATGTTTACAAAAGTCGCACAATTTTATTTAACTTTGGTAAAGTAATAAAAGGGTACATATGAGTCACAATTTTACATTTGCATAAGAAATGATGAATACAGCGCAGAATGTTGCATTTACATTAAACACTTAGTTTTACTCAAGCAGAAGGTAATGGGTAGTTCAACAGAAAAATCCAACCATTTTTTTTTTTTTTTTAAATGTGACAATGGCCTTATCCTTTTACAGTAAATTTAAAGCAGCAATGTAATTTTTGCTTAAATATTCCTTAGAGTTCCTTATAAAACAAGAATTTGGATAATTTCCTAAGTTTAGTATATCTGTCAAGTCGAAACCAATGACACCATCATTTCTTTATTGTTTCTCTGCCACTAAGTTGTGCTCCCCTTATGAGTTTTCTTAGTCCTGTCCTGTGGTGTCCCCTAGTCCTTCTAGCCCTATTTAGTAGATAGGCACAAATGGTATAGTATGTTTGTTGAAAGTGGGACAAGACTGTTAGCTTCCATTTCAAAGATGCAGCAATAAAAAGTTTTCTGATATTAAATTTATGTATCCTTCAAGTGATAGGTTTGTGGGGAGTTTTAGGTACTGCCTATTTGGAAATTGCACATGAATCTCTTTAACAATATTTCGTTCTCGAAAACATAATATAAAATGGATGAAGCCCTAGTATGCAAATTTATTTTCAATATGCAAATTACAGGGGCTGCACTTCAACTATCTCAGTAAAACAAAATGTCACCAGGAAATGTTTTGCATACACTACTGCTTTAAATCCCAAGTGCTGTATTGCTTTCTCCAGCTATTTATTTTTATTTGTTGCTGGAGAAAAGGTACGTGCTTGCTTCTGGATAAAAGGTGTCATCCTTTAACTTACTAATATACTGACTAGTGTTTGACAGTAGAATGATAAAGTTAACACAGCTGAGCCTAAAGGCTTTGCAAATGCATAGTAGTAAAAACAGCATTATAAAGTGTGAGTGTACTTTGAAAAGTGAGATCAGGGACTTCAGCATTTATTCTCCATTTTGACAGTATTTCAGGTTTTTTTAGCTTAAAAGCAGAGAGATGCCACAGTTTAAATTCTAGCTGTTGTTTTCTTTCCCTAGCATGTATACCACTTCCAGATTCTGCATACAAGATTTAGCTTTCTGGTAGCTTTCTGTTTGCATTAAATTGAAGGTCATGTAGACAACTTAGGAATAGGATCAACAATTTGGTGCAAAGGAAATCAAATTTTTAGGAAATAAGGAATAAAATGTCAATACCTTATTTTTTAACTCTGAAGCAAGCAGTTGAGAATGCTCAGGTTGAGCAGCTTAGATCTAAAAGCTGTCATCTGAGGTCACTTCCTGGAGTAGAACCACACTTTACAGGACATTGTATCACATAACAAAGCTGACCTTCTTTTGTTATGCAGGATGCATGCAAAATTTGTTGGAATCTAGATCAATCAGCACAGTCATCAGCTGAAGATTAAATGAAAGTCACGACAATAACTGTAAATTCCTATCAGCTTCATCCTATATTACATGGTGATGAATTTTATTCATGTGAGACTTACCTCTTGGAGAACTAGTAGTGGAAATTCCTTATGTGCAGCCTGTAATACAGCTACTAAAACAGTGCTTATTCAGGGTGCTGATTCAACCCATTAAAAAAGTTGAAATTACAAGCTTAAAAAATAATTCCCAACCAAACAGAAGGAAAAAAAAAAGTTTTCACTGCAATGTAGTAACCCAAAATAAAACAGCTAATAAAGCCTATTAAAGTTTTTCCTGTCAAAAAAGCAATATTCCAGTTGTTCTGCTAGACAAATATGAAAATACCCTATGAAGTTACCTCTATTCATTAGTTTTAGCGTTAAGAGATGCTGTCGTGGCTCCTCACAAGGATTTCCACTACATAGACTGTAATCAACAAGTGACGTGAGCTAGGTTCAGTGGCCCCACAAAATCCCAACAACTGGAGACGAAAGACCAGACAAAACAAGCATCAAGCTGAGCTGTCTGCAAGCACTCTCACCTTGAACAGAAAGATATTCTTGGGCAGCTGTTGGTCCTGGCTACTCTTACTTCAGCTTGGCTCAAGATGAAGTAAGGCAGACCAGAATCTAGCATACGTGTCGTATCACTTTATTAAAAAACAAGGACTATATGAACCTCACTGGAAAATGAGGAGGCTAGAATTTAGGTCCCCTGGTACTCACCACCACTGCAAAACATCCACAATACATCCCTTTCCTCACGCCCCATTGATAAACCTCTGAAATAAGTCTTGCATGAAATAACAGTCTGATCAACTAGTCATATTTGCAATTATCTTCTGTTTCTATCCTCCTGCTTTCTCCCACAGTAAAATATAAATACAAAATGTTCACAATTATTTCAATGGCAAGTATTTCTTTCTTCTCTTCCACATTCTTTATGGCGTATAAGGTGGTGGCTTTTCAAAAGGTGGAAAATACGGTGGGGAGTAACGAGGAGGTGCATTGGAAGACCACATATAGCTGGGAGAAGGTGACACTGACTGGGGGTCATCGGAGAGGCCAGAAGGAGTGGAGGCTGGAAACATGCTGGAATGCTGCAGGGAAAAAGCAAGAAAGCTGTAACATTTCTAAATAAAGGACAATGGTAAAATAAGATTTCATTACCAAGCAGTGTAAGATTAATATTTCAAGACTCAATTCTGCAAAGCATGTGTACACACAACTAAGCATTCAAATAACTCGTTGCACTCAAGGAAGCATTTAAGAATTTCTCTCTCATCACTTCTGCTGTGTACTTGCTTCTGTTTCACATAGCCGGAACAACTGAAAACTGGTTAGTCTCTTTCACATCTTGGGGTTTCATACATGAGCCAGTGGCAACAAAGAGGCTACAGCTCATTTCTTCTTGTACTACTTTCATCACTAATTAAAAAAGAAAAAAGCAACCAAAAAAATAATGGCAATAAGATAATGAAACTCTTCAGTAAATGCAAAGCTTCAGAAGGTTTTACACAGAAAAACTGCGTGTGCCTGAAAATTAATTTCTGCTCTCCAAAATACCTTTGTTATCAGAAATACCTTAAGCCTGAAGTCATATGATGTTGGCACTGTGATTGACCTGTGAACATGCTGTGTTCTGTTCACAAATAGGCCAGACAAATTAACTCTGAATAGGTAATGAAATACTGTCACCTACATCGGCTCCTGCGCCACCAATACACTTTATCTTTATCCCTGGCAATCATATTCCCAAGCTGCACCTTGTGTTACCATTTGCCACCTGGCCCATCCTAAGGAGGCACTCGTAGGGCAGCCTGGGGAAGGGATGGGGTCACGCTATCAGTACACTGCGTTTCTGAAATAGAGCACGTTCCTGCTTTGGTACCGAGCAGCAAGCACCCTCAGGCTGACTCATCCCTTGGGCTGCAGGCAGGCACTGCTCACACAGAGCCAGCGTGACAAAAGGTGTGCAAGGAGAGGATTTGTACAGCACTGCTGAGGGATCAGCACTGGAGCAGGGCACTCACACCTTGCAAGGCTGAGCTGCAGACAATGTTCAAGGTCAGATTTTATCCTGGTGGGGGCAAGGATGACTGACTGTGGGGATAATAAATTGTTTTCAAACAGCTTCTTTTTTTTTTTTTTTTTTTAATGCTTACTTACTAAATCACTTACCTAAAACTGACCTGTGACTGTTTATTGAGTGGATATATAACCCACGAAAGCCCAGCTTGGTCAGCTAGGTGGCCACAGAAAGCCATACAGCTCATTCTCATTTTAAATAACACAGCAGCCCCCATCAGTGGCAGCCCCTAGCCTGCAGAGCCACTTATTTGTAAGGACACTGCTGCAGCAGCACAGCATGGACACCGTTGAGCAAAGGCAGCCTTGGGTTTCAAACACTACAAAGCATCTGAGTGCTGCTGCCTGGCAACAGCCCGAGGCTTTGAGGAGAGCCACCTTTGTTGCAGCTGCAGAGCCGGCCTGGCTTGCTCCAGCTTCAGGCAGCAGCCTGGTTTTATTAACGAAGCCAGCACTAATACCTCTCTTTCGAAAGAGGATAA
Organism: Aythya marila; assembly: GCF_965140915.1. Lineage (NCBI taxonomy): Eukaryota > Metazoa > Chordata > Aves > Anseriformes > Anatidae > Aythya > Aythya marila. Next base: position 33,270 of record NW_028136736.1, on the reverse strand, counting down.
GAGGCAGAGCATGCTGCTGCTGGGGTGAAATGAACCATTCATCTGTGTCCTCTTGCAGAAGGCGAAATGTTGCAGGACTAAGATGTGCTCAGTTAACTGTCCCCTGGCCATGCAAAGGGAGGAATAACATACAGGCTGCCACCCTCACCAGAACAGCTTCCTCCTGCCCACTTCCTGTCTCAGCATATTGTAAAGACTTTGGCACCACGAAGAGCCTGCTCTCCTGGGGGATGTTGCTTCCTGTGGTGAGAACTAGTAACTGCCAACATCCATTGGCAAACCAGAGCACCAGTTCTGCTGTCTTACATTGTGTGGGGAAGCAAAGATGCTGCAGGGGCACAAACTTCCTTACAGACTTTGGAGTGGCTTTTTTTTTTTTTCCTTTTTCTTTTCCTTGGGAAAGAGGTCACTTATACTGGGAAGTACTGACCTAGCCCATTTTGGCACCAGAATATTTGCAGCCTTCGACAGGGCATTGAGGAGTGAGGTTGCACAGGGGAGAAGGTGTCCATGTGGTAAAGACACTGCTCAGATCAGAGAAGATAAAGAGCCTCCACAACCAGAGCCCTCAGCTAATGCTTTCCCGCAGGCTCTCACATTTCCTTGAGGACAAGAAAGGCTCACACTTAGAACTGCATCTGAAAGCAAGACTTGGATTACCTTAATTTACAACCGGCTTTTGTTGGCCAGCTCCTAAGCCAACACCTGTGGTACCACAGCAGTGAGAAACAAGGGCTTTCATCTGCTGGCTGAGATGTAAATACTAGGAGAGCCCCAGCAGTACTTTTAGTTGAAAAGCAGGGCAAATCAACCCATGCTGAGCTCACTGCTGGTGCAGTGGCAGTACAGACAAGCACAGAGTTAAACAGTGTTTATTATCAGCTGAGTGTCTGACAAATGGACTTCACAGAAGAGCTTTTTAAGATATATGCTGAGGTTGGCATCTCTGTAACAGGAAAAAGTTATACAACACTGCTGAGTGTCCCAGGTTGTGCTAATCTCAAAAAATAAATCACAAATCTGTATACATAAGTTTTAGAATTTCTGATGTTCAAATACCTCTACGAAATTCCGACAACAGTGTTGTCCAGTGGCACTAGCAATAAAAACAGAAAGGTTTGGATGCAAGGCACATTTAGTGCATGGGTCTGATGGGGGAGATTGTGGCTACTGCAGACCACAATCTCTTAGCTGACGTCTAAGAAATTGAGCTTTTGTTAATTAAAAAAAAGTCTCCTGCCATGATGGTTGCCAAGAAAATGTATGATGTTAAATTAACATCACCACTCTGGTAATATCCACCTGAAAGAAGTACTGATGTTGAAGCAGATACAGACATTCCCACAAGTAAAAACCTATGCTGACAGCAAGGTTCAAGTGAAATCACAGGTCCGTAACTCAGAAGAGACAGGGATTGCAGCAGCAGTGGTATTTGCAGGGACTGCTCTTAGACCCAGCTGAAGTGTGTGGGAAAAACAGAAGAGGTTTTCAGTTGGTATACCAGGAGCTCAAACAGCTTATTTCCAAAAGCTCATCTGTTTCTCTCAGGCACAGCAGTTGGCCTAATAAAAACAAACAAAACAAAACAAAAAAATCACCAGAACATCTTGCTTTGCCTCTATCCTCAGAGCATCGCAGATGCCAGAGGCAATGACCATTTTTAATGTGGCCTCTGCTGGTGAAGGACAGGGGAAGCAGGCAGCATGTCCTGTTGCCTTCTTTTCAAGGAGAAGCTTTCAGGAAAACCTTGTCTTAGTCAGAGAGAGTGCTGCCAAGGAGCAGTGGCTAGTAGGAAAGGCCTGGTATTCTCTGTATGAACAGGAAAATTAAACCGTGTAAATGACAGGAAGACAGGCTTCCAGAGTCCTGCAGACTGGGCTATATTTAACTTTCTAGCTAAACGAGGAAACATCCTGTAATGTTCTGTACCTGAAAGTCATACGCAGAGTAGGGAGGCAGGTGAGGAGTGCTGTGGTAGTAGGTGTTGTAAGATGTCACCTGTGGCCTCGAGTAATAGGACACTGTAGGATGTGCATTTTCAACCGTGCAGTTCAGCGTAGGGATGGAAGGAGTCTGTTAAAACAAAGAAAGAATCTCAACTGCTAACCAGGACATCTTCAGAGTCACCAAAAACTGACAGCTGAATGAAAACAGAAATGATTTAAAGGAGCAAAGTGTCTCTCTAGAGCTCGATTCTGCTGAATCAGCAGCTAGCAATCTATTTCCCTCTTAGGCAGCAGGCAAGTCTTGAGGTCATTTCATTCTTTACCAATCCATTGTTTCCTTTAGATTCCCCAGAACAAGCCTGGCAATAGCCCAGTGCATGTTAGTACTCAAACAAAGTGACTGCTCAGACTGTTTCTCCTATTTGTGAAGATGCAAAGTGTTAATTTTGATTACTCTATTACTCAGTGCATTTTGAGATTGGCATATTTCAAATCCTCTTGTGCTGCTGTTCACAGAGACTTCCATACATCTTTTTGCAGTGGTTTACAGGCTGTCTGGTGTGGGTCAGAAGACTGTAACACACAGCTGGGAATGTGTCTCAAGATTTGTTTGGGAAGATTTTAGTGCGTCTGAAAACAGAGTAGGAAAGTTCAGAATTTTGAAATAAGGCACCCCTGATGAAGGGCCCAAGATTTGTTAGTAAGAAAAATATATTGACAAGACAAAAAATGTTCTTTTCTGCGTATCTCATTTTGTATTATTCCAAATGAGTCATAAGAGACTGAACTGTATGTATGTATTGAATGTTCAGTTCTCCCCATTGATTTGTTCTCGTCAGAACAAAACTGTACGGGATGTGACAAGCAACCTGGCTGAGTGAGGGTACTTCAAAGCTTGTGTTGCCAGAACAGCATTTTTTTCCACTCTATGAAGTTTGCACTCTCTTGCCTGGCTTTGGTCCTAACCTCACCTTCTCAGATTCTGCAACATGAAGAAACTATATGGAGAGTTTCAGCCTAGCAGTGCTGCGTAAATATTCTGTAAAGCTCAGAACTCTACTATTGCTATAAAATCAACAATTCGAGAGCAACAACCACACATTTCCTTGTAGAAGGTCAGTGCTATGAAAAGAAATATCATTTTTAAATAAAAAGTTGATTTTTATTCATCCTGGTATTGCCAACACTTCCGAGAAAGTTCCTTTTGAAAATAAAATCCCTATTTCTTTTCATCTTTTCTAATTGTGTTCAGGCAGTGACACCAGATCAGAAAAGTTAATCGTTTTTACTTTCTCCTTAGAATTATTTCATGTCCTTCTTTCTGGCCTGACTGCAGTGATGCATAGATCATTTGCACTGAAATATCAATAGCTGTTTCCATGCTTATTTTAAAAAGGCAATTCGTCTGATTTGCACAGAAATTGGTACCACCTTACCATGTCTTTAAAGCCTCCAAGTATCGCTGCAGTAATGATCCCTAGGAATAGCCCCACTATGTTCAGAATTGTTGCCGACCAAAGCAAGTGGTAAAGATGGATGATGTCCTGGCAGCTGCTGACATCAATGTATTCATAGTAGCCTCCAGAAATCTCTACTCTGCTGGATTAGGAAAAAAAAAAATCCCACAGTAAAACAAAAATGATTAAAAAAACACACCACACAATAAAACCTAAGCTCTTCACTGGGCACGTAAAACACATTCTTCAATTTAATGATTGACTGGACATAACCACCAAGATGAGAGTGAGGGTAAAGCCTTCTAGATCCCATTCTTGTGGCATCTAAGATCTCCCTGCATGATACTGGCAGCAGAGATGGCTTGATATGCTGTGAAACAAACAAGTCCTACGAGACCTACTAATATCAAAATGCCCTTGAGTCTGAACCTGCCTCTTATTTCCATCAATTGAAATCTCCAGAGCCAGCCCTTCATGCTGGTGGCTTCCCAAGGACATACCAGTCCTGGAATCAGTAGGGAAACCAGCCTCCTTCCCCTATTACTCACTTCCAGTTTCTTCTTTTCCTTTTTCTTGTTGTAGTGGGCCACTGCAGAAGAGATTGCAATGAGGAGATGATTTCAAGCAGAATCGAGGCAGAGGTTAACCACTGGCCTTGGCTGTGAAGTGCCTGAACAACCTGAACTAGAGAAAGCACATACCATGACTGCCTTTAACAACACAACCTGTACTTACTGCTTGTACAAGCTCGTTCTTATGGAGATGCGTAAGGGCATAATGTTCTCAGTGAACCCTGGTACACCATCAAGAACATTCAGCACTGCACAGACTTTAAAGAATACTATAATGATGTGAAGAACCACGAAGCTGCTGAATCTCACCAGGGATGGCAACCCTGCACAACATTTGACATGAAGGGGCTCATACAATACTGCTGCTTCCAGCATTCCTGGCATCACAAAGGATGTAAAATTGCCTCACTTTTTCAGTAATTCCCATCCTTTACGTGATAAACATGCTAACCAGCCTTTAGTGTCCGTGCCTGAGATCCCAAAAGAACCAGCATCTCCACAGTGCAATGCACTTATGGGGCACCAAGCAAGATTAAGATCATAACAACTGGTACAAAATAATGGAAAATGGGTCCAAGGCAGAACCCTGAACCAGCCTGGCTGGGGAAAAAAAAAATAAAACAGAAAAAAACACCCATTAATACAGAACAGTTACAATTTTTTTTCTGTTCCAGTCACTTCTAGGTGTATCATTCCCTTCAGTTAGTAAAAAGCAATCATGTTCTTTAAATGCTCACACAGAAATGATGTACTACTGAGACCAGGGATTACCCTTCCCAGCACACCAAGCCACCCTCTTCCAACAGCATCTTTTGATCTTCCTCCACAGTCAATGATTTACGTGGGGGCCAGCTCAATTAAGTATGATAAGAAACATTACCCCTGAAACAGCCCTAGGCAAGAGCCAGAACTAAAAAAATCATTTTTTTCTCTGCTGACACACACTAGACACCCCAAATGACATAAGAACTGCATGCTCCATGGTTAGCTTAGGCACAGCAGCCAGATCAAACAATGGTGTGATCACTGTGTGAGGGTGCTCTATTGCTAACCACCCTTCTGACTCAGCCTTGCACACTGCTGGTGCGCTTTCCACTCTTGTAACCATAGGAGATATTCACTGGGCAAAGAGGGCACTGATTTATGAACACGCAGATGGCACTAGTTTGTGAACTCTCCTCCCTGTTACTAGGATGGGAAACAAAACAGAGAGGAAGGCGAGGAAGAACAATGTCACAACCTTTATCTACTAAAATGAAATAAAACTCAATGAACAAGTGGTACCCACAGGTGTCAGGACAAAGGACACTCAACAGTGGGGAAAAAAAAGGGCAAGGCACCAGGAATGGAAGTAATGGGACATTACACCCATAATGAGAAGTAACACCCATTGTTCCAGCTGGACTGGCGTGGGGTATGCTTACATGTAGCTGGCGTAGATTTAGTATACTTCATACACCCCTTCACTCTCCTTCTGACTGGGAGTCCTTTTGGGAAGCAACCACAGCTTCAGTTCCCTTCCTACAACAGCTGTCATTAACCAAAACTTTGCTCCTGTCTTATCCTGGCCCTTCAGACACCTGCAAAACAGCGTGACCACTGCTCACTCTGCCCATGACAGGAATGGTTGTTTTTTTTTTCTGCTTACTCACTTCCCACAGTTGTACAGGTCACAACAGAAGCAGGTGTTGGTTTTTATTTTCGGTGTGCAGGGTGCACGGCGTTGCGGATGACAGATTGCCTGTGTGAATCCAGAAGAAATATGTAAGGCACATGAGGATACAATCACCAAACACAAATTCCGCTGCCATTTGGCCTGCTCTACATGTAGGTTTTGCACTGATCCCAGTACGAGCCCCAGGCAGATTTTTCTTCCCTTATCTTGCAGCACAGCTCTCACAAAGTAGGCAGGCTGCAATAAAGACACACATGACTAGAACAGGCCAGGCTTTTCTTCCACCATGGGGAAGTCACAGATAAGCACGCATCTGCATAGGAAGGGAGTTGTGTAACTCTTGCAAAGAGATAAGACCCTGCTGAACTAACACTCTTCCCCAGATGGCAATGTAGTGCAAAGAATTGTCAAGAGACTGACGCTAACAGGGAAAGATTCCAGTACTGGCAAATAACTGAGCAAAGAGGTCAATTGGCTGCCTGTGGGTGCTAACACCTAAGTTCACACGGATGGTCTTTGGGCCAAAAAGGACACCACCAATGCCACTGGGTGGCACTTTATTTGCACCTCCAGCAGGCATTTTTATGTGGAATGTAGTGGTTATTCATAGCTACTCAGACACTTGGGAGGAAACCTTAGAGGAAAAGAAGCCAAGGGTGTCCCATACACACTGTCACTGTGTGGCAGGAACACCCATCCCCAGCAGGCTTCTCTCTGGAGAAGACACAAGCAGAGGTGCAGAGGAAGGTACATTTTGTTCACATCCACAGAAATTACTGCTGTCTGGACTCTTAATCCACACCCTGTTCCTGTGATGAATGTGCAGCTGAAGATTTAAAGAAATCAGTGTATTTTCCTCTCCCACCTCCTCCTTTCTAACTACTTCTCCGCTAGCACAGCACCAATCATGGAGAAAACCATTCCCGGCCTCCCAGCCACTCTGCAGAACTCCGAAGATGGCAGCAGCAGCCTGCCAGGAGGTTTCTCCACCTGCAAGATGAAGCCACCCCTGCAAGGAGACAGCACAGCCACAGCTGCTCTCACCTCTGGCAGTGTGGTACTCTTGGAGTAGTACTGGCATCGTCCCGCGTACAGCGGCCGCAGGTCCTGCCGATGGAAAAGCACCAGAATTAGCACCACATTAAAACCAAAATCTGCTGCCCAGCTGGGCTGGGGCAGCAGGCCAGGCCTTGGAGAGGTTCCTGCCTCAGGACCCACCCACAGCAGCCCCTCCTGACCCCGAGACAGATTTTAGCTCTGGTCCTTTGAGGCACATATCTGTGGCAGCTGAAGTGGAAGCAGCGGGCTCTTAAGCCAGCCTCACCTGGGTGAGGGCAGCCACCCTGAGCTGAATTATCCATTCCTCATTTTCCCAGACGCATCCCAGGGATGCCTGAACCCACAGAGAAAGCAATGCCAAATTTCCCTTTGGGGCAGGGAGGGTGGTAGCAACTGCTTTGCCTTGTGCATGCTGGCTGATAGGGACAAACTCATGCCCAGGACCCTCCCTGCGGGCAGCCGGGCCCACTCTCCAGGTGTCACCCAGCACACCCAGTGGCAGGGCCACAGTGGGAACGCTATGTGCTCGGGTGGCAGGAGCATGTCTCTGGCCAGACAGTGACATTCTTGCACGGTTAGAGGAGGCCAAAAGCACACCTGTTAATCAAGAGACAGAAACCAGAGCCCTCGTCACCCCAGCCACGCGGTCCCTGCTGCAGACGCGCAGGCATCCCAGCGCCTGGCAGGACCAAGTGCCAGCTCCCAGCCCACGAGGTCAGTGCCCCAAATCACGCAGCTGGCCTGTGGGCTCAGGCTCCAGAGGCTCTATCAAAGCTTCATGAACCCCTGAGAGGGGGTAGAGGTGGTCAAGAGTTGCTCCTCACATCCCGACAGACTGAGACCTATCGCTGCCCTGTGCTCTGCCAGCAAATCCTGCCATCCCAAGGTTTCTCTACCGCTTGGATGCTCAGAGGCAGAAAGGGGAGTCTGCATTACAAGGCAGAATAAAGAGCCAGATGACATGCAGAGTTTCCGTTTCATGGTAACTGTGACAGTCTGAAATCGCTTCCCACTCTGATTGCAAATAAACTCTAAGCGTGTCTTTTTAATCCCATTTTGCCAAAAATTAAAACCAAACAAAAACAAAATCATCAAATATCAAAGTTGCAGGAAAAAAAAGTCTACGTGCAGTAATAAATTTCAATTTAAAACTTCAAATGAAATCAAGTGTTTGTTTTTTTATATCCTAACAGCTGAAGTTTTTGCAGTTTTTTATATTAGTGATTGGTCATGCCAGCAGCAGCTCATATTGTTTTTTTTAAGTCATCAAATGTAAACTTAGAGCCCAGTGAGTGCTTCCTGTTTGTACTGCACCCCCTCAGTGAGCTTTGTATCAAATTGTATCCCTCTACTAGAACATACACTGATACAATCATCATTAGGAATGACCACTACAAGCATGTAAAATAAGATTGATGCTACTGCTCATATGTTATCCCTTGGCACTAGCTGTAATTCACATTATGCCTTATACATTTCAGTCTCAGTAAGCACACAAAGCGCAGAAGAACTAAAGCAAAGTTTCCAGGTCTTAATGTTTAATGTGCGTTTAAAAATATATTTTTTTAAAGCCAACACGTTTTTCTAAATTTTGTAATTTAAACCAGCATTCAGCATCTGACATGTATTTACAGAGCTCGATGCAGTCTGATGTAGCGCGTGGACACATCACCTCTTTTCCTCAAGTAAAAGGACGGCAGGCCCCATGTTTTCCTGGAAGCACTTACTATGTGTCTGGCAGCAAAGACGCCATCTACTATGGCACAGCAGAATGCAGCAATGACACCAAAGCTGATGAAGACGATCGATGCAACCAGCTGAGAAAGGAAAACAAAGCAAAGTATGATCTGCCTTGCCACAACCAACTGCTGCATGCCCCCTCCACAACAATACAGAAACCACAGCCACTAAGCCCTTGAGCAATCAATGACCCAAACGTTTGCCCAGGCTGCACAGACTGGTCTTATTGAAGTCAATGGGATGTGTGTCTCAGAGGAGAGCCTGTTCTCATGCAGAGGTAGAGGCAACATAGCAGGAGCAGCAGTGCCAGACAGGTTCTCTGGGGACATGATATTGTAATGCAAGTTCTTCCATGACATCAAAGTGCTAAACTTTGGCTGGGGATACACCTCCTCTTCTGGCTGCTGCTGTCCTTAATTCTTCCCTGCAGAGAAAGAAGGGATTTCTTCTCCCCCACCACAAAGAGCTGCAGGCAAGGTGCTCCTGTGAACAACCCTCAGGCCATTTCATCCCACAGTGGCTTCTGCTAAAGCCAGCAAAGGCCACAAGACCTCAGTGACTGTGCTGGCTGGCACAACAAATGGCTGAAGGCTGCAACTTCTTCAGCTGGCAAGGAGTGGTGTGTGCACTGCCTCTGTACCCTGTGCCAGGTGAGTGCCAGAACAGCCCACTCTGGCTTGGAGGGGCTGCAGAGTCAGCCACGGCCATGTCGTACCCTGTATTGTGCTGGGATGGAGAGACACTGAGCAGGTAGACCACCGAAAGCAGGGGGGCACCAAGGGGCAAGACAAACATTTTGTCAGTATTAGTATTTGCCCACTGGACTAAGCAGCCTACCAGACAGGTGCACATACTTGAGAACAGCAGCATTTCCATTTAAAGAACTGAAAGCTTTGCTGAGTTTTTCCCCAGGGAGTTTTCACTCCAGAGGTTGTAGTCTTCAAGTGCTGCTTGCTAAAAGCTGCTTCTCCACAAGTACAGAGGTGATTCTTGTAATTAGGAGCTCTGAGCAACATTAAAAATAATTAATAATACACATGCAAAAGTAACAACTAGCCTGGCCAGCACTGACAAATACCTCAGGTCTCTGGGCATGGATGGGGATGTTTGTTTTAAAGCCTAGCTGTTAAGTAATACTTGAAAAACTCAGTTCTTGGCACTGCTTAAGGAGCCAGTTCTCGGGAGGACAAACCAAAACCTTTGACAAACACAAGCCAGAAAGGATCCTATATGTATTTTTTAAGTAGCTTGGAATTTTCAGATAAGTCACACTAGTTTTATTCTGTGAAAGTAGTGCCAACAAAGAGCAGACATCCCTACTTTTCTTCCACTGTTGCAGCCTCTCCAGCCAGTCATTTGCTGATCCTGAAAGAAGAGGAGTCATTTCTCTTTCTCAAACACCTTTTCTGTCTCCTGGAGTCTGAAGCGGTTTTCGGGGAGACCACAAAAATCCCCGAAGGCCTGAGGGCAGGCAGGACGTCCCCTCCGTGCCCAAGCTGGAAAACAGCTACCACCCAAGAATCTGAACAGAACAAGACAATGTGGAATCCACACGTGGTCATACATTCCAAATCAAGGAAAAAAATATAGGGATAGAGAGATGTATGTGCTTTTACTAAACCTCTAATAATTCCTCAGCAAATTATCAGTAAAAGTTTAACCTTGCTGAAACCCTGAAAGACTGCTATTGTCTTGGCCTCCAACCCAGACCTTCAAACAATCCTATTTCTTCCCCAGCCAAATGGGATGAGACATCATCCTGGACACACGAGCAAGCTTCTAAGACTTGCAATGTCCCACTGCAAAGATGAACTGTGATGGTAGGCAGAACAGACTAAGATTAATCCAATTGCTGTAAAAACAAGTCACTGTCACCAGTAACAAGCTGCTGCTGGAATTAGATGCCCCAACAAGCCTGCCGATGGTAGCAAGCGACAAGTTTTCCAGGGTCAGGACCCCGTTTCTGTTTGCTGTAAACACCAGCAATTCCTCCCCATTTGGACCCGCTCCATCTCCACAGCTGAAGCACAACTTGAACCATCACTTACAACGGTCACACTCCTCTGACCTAAACAGTGAGAGCACAAAATGGGGGAAACCACAGCTTCATACAGTCTTGGTGGAAGGAATGTTTTTTATGGCTTACGTTATTCTGTAGTAAGTTTCCCTATGTACTTTCCTTCATTGCATGCACACACAAAGGAAGATGTTCTCCCTAAAAAGCACAAGCACTGGAGATGGGAAGTGAGCCAAAACCTAAGTATATATATACAATTGGGTTATTTGTCTGTTGGCCCCGCTCTTGTAGACAGGAGCTGTTAACATGGTTATTTCAAATGACACAAGGTTAATGATGAGACTTTCATAACAGCCCCACTAGGATCTGAGTGAGGATATGGTGTCAGAAATGGGTTTGCTAACTTTACATACCCCCCGATTTCCTCTCTGAGCTGTAGAAAAAGAAGCCTGAAAAACAAACACTGAGAATTTATGAGAAAGATAATAAAATGGCAAATTAATGTATAAAAAGGCATCTTAAAAATCACATGGTTTTCAACTAATCTTATGATTTGTCAAGAAGATTTTGATTCAGAATCAACAATACTGTTACTATAATAAGATATCGGTTCTTCAGGTAGCTGCCACTGATGTCAGTTACATGGAGCCGAACTAGGACTAGAAAAGACAAACTGGTTTTGGATAAAGTAGGAACTATAAAATAGGAGCTTTCTGGTCAGAAGTCTCCTTCAGGCCACATCCCAGCGATACACAGGCTGCAAAGCTGCTGACAACTCCTTTTGCGTGGCATGGGTGACTGTCAGAAAGCGGCACAAAATGCTGACTCCTCATTTGAAAACCGCTGCCCTCAAGGAACAAACTCTGCTGAAAGCTCTCCACTGTTCTGACAAGCCACACGGCAGGGAAGCCAGCATGACAAGGTGGGAGAAATGAGAGACATCTATTTCTGCCAGCAGGCAGGACAGAATTAAGTTTGAGGTTAGTTCTCCCTTTGGCCAAGTTGGCACACTCGACTCCTCATGCCCCCCTAGCCAGCTCATGGGAAGAAACATGCACAGGAACACAGCTATAGAAGTTGCTTTTAGCTTGTCCTGCCCTACTGAGGAGAGACTGAGTAACAAGCAATGCAGACAGCCTTCTAGTAAATTAGGACACGAAGGAAGTCCATAAAAAAAATAAAACCATCTTGCACTGGCAGTGGTATTAAAGAAACACATAATTGGCTCAAGTGCCTCTGTAAAATTAAGTGCCCCAGGGTAAAGAGGAAACATGAATAAAGTATGGGGACAATGAGTGGCAACAACTCTGTGTCCTCTGCAGTCAGAGCAGGCTCATGTTAGCCTGCTAACCCAGGTGGCAGTGATGCAATCCTTGCAAAGCTGGGTCACGCATGCTTTTTAGGACACAAAATGACAGAGAAATGAGAAGAACAGACACCGGCTACCCGGGGCTCTTTGGAATAAACAACCAAGCCAGGTCAGAGCCACATTGTCATTTATGAGCAGCCCTGCAAACATGGCATCGGTATAATATGATTCTTGCTCAACCAGGCTCTGATCTGCTGCTAATAGACAATGAGCACGGGGCTTGGAAAGCTGCAAGGACAGAAGGAGCAGGACGTGTTGCTCTCACATAGCTGGAGCAAAAACAACAAATAGCCATCAGGAAACCCACCTACCCTGAGCCCTGTGGAAAAGGAAGGTTTCCTTTCCTGCAGGGCCTGTCCCACCCTCTCCCTGCTGCCAGGGCTGTGCTCTGGGGGGAGGACACTGCTTGCAAAGCAAAGGGGAGCCCAGCCTCTGACTTCGCACAAGCAGGAATTTCTCCAGATCCCCTTCTGCCTTTGTCAGCAGCACATGGTGCTAAGCAAGTCCACAGGCCTCTCTGCAGAGGCAGCTCCATCACTGCAGAAGCACGCAGTGGTGGTGGGCAAGCAGGATGGGCAGCTGCAGCACGGTCCCCCCATGCCACCTCACATGAAGAAAGCTGGAAAGACCTCGCTGCCAGGGCCTGGGGCAGCCATTGAGAGGGACACTGCAGCTGCTGACACCTCCAAGCACCTCCAGGCACAGGTGGGAAGAGGAGGAGGTTGTGAAACAGAGCCTGCAAGACACCCTTAGGGGACATGAGAGACCCAGCCAAGAAAGGCCTTTCTGCTGGGCCCTCTAGAGGCTTTTACGTCCAGTCTCTGGGTTGGCTGTTTTACCATCTTCCTCTCTATCCTTTGCTTAGAATAGAAAGCCACCAAAAGCAATTTTTGCAGAGCTTCAAGTCTCTAGGAATTTATTTTAAAAGATTTAAAATAACTATATTGTACCTAAACTATTTCTATTCTGTGCCACATACTGTGACAGCTCAAATGAAAAAGCGCTGGGAGTGAGTCTACGAAGCATCAAGTATCCTGAAAACACCAAACACTATTTTGAGCCCTTGAAAAATCCCATTGAGTTCAATGAGACAGTGTATAGTTACTCTGTGCTTCCTCAAGCATTTTTGAAAATTTAAAAAAGTATCTGGGTTAACAGCCATGGGCTGCCAAGAACCATCCACAGCTCTCAAGAGGCATGCAACTCTAGCCTGGAAGGGTCAGGAAAGCTAGCAACACTCTTTACATACAAAATTCAAGTTGCTCTCACGTTGTTTTTTTTTTCTTGAAAGTCTACGTAGTGAACTTACCATTTGCCTTTTGTTTTCTATCAAGTTTGATCCAATTATTCCAAGAAACGACCCAAAACCAAGCTGAAAGACAACATATTGTTAGCATTTAGATCAGGAAGACACCCAACATATTTCACATACAAACAGAGCACAATTAAATCCAGAAGCAGCAAAAGAATACATTGATGCGTGAGCACTCTTCCCTCAGCATGAAAATCAATGGAGTCTGTCACTAGCTAAAACGGTCAAGGGTACCCCTCATGTGACACTAAAATGTGTGTAAAAACCAAAAAGATGAATTCTGACCTCAATCCCCTCCCTGGTGATGCTGAGAAATGGGTGGTGGATGAGCATGTGCACTGCTGTCTTGGAACAACCCTGTCAACATTCAGCAGTCCTCAGATGCAAACCTAGTAGGACATCACTGGCATTTGCAGGACCAGGCTCTAGTAACCTCACCAAGGATGTGAGCTGCGACCTAAGTTTTCAGCTCAGAGTTCCTTGATGTGAAGCATGAAATAAGGGAGAGCTCATACTCACGACGACTCAGCAGTTTCTCTCCACCTGCTACCCCTCCCTCACTTCCAGAGGTGAAGTGTTATCAGCCAGCGTCCTTCTTTCAACCAAAAGAGCCCACAGCAGCCCAGCCAACAGAATGAGCTACTCTGGCAAAAGTGTATTTTCTTGCTGCTGTAACTGACAACCCTGTTTTTATTTCAGCTCAGTGAAGTCAGTTAGGAGTGCTATCACCTTTCTCTAAAGCCTTAAGCTATTTAACTACACTAAAGAAGTTTCTAGGACACAGTATGCCTCAACCAAGCCAAAAACAGGGAACTGAGGACTAGAGGGGAAGATCCAGACGTACTTCTGTAAGGGTCATAACTAGAAAGGTCTTTGATCAGTGCGTAGCACACACAACCCCACTACTTTTGGTCGGCAAAGAGAAATGCTCGGAAGTCCTACAGCTACCATTGCTTGTACTCAGCAGGCTACAAATACATTCAGTAGATGAGGGGGGGCAGTGAAGATCTGGGTGAGAAAGCTAAATAACTGGCCAGCTCCTAAGGAAGCAAAGCAAGGCACAAAACAAGCTGCAGTGGCTCAAGAATGGGTCAAGCAACCTGAAATCAGTATTTTAAGATCCAGGAATGGAAAGGAATGGTTTAACAAAACCGGTATTAACAGATGGGCATAAGTAAAGATTAACCGGCAGAAAAGTGACAAAAAGTTGGTGCTAAAACTTACCCTGCTCTGCTTAAGCCCTGTAACATTTGGTGCTGGTGCCAAAGGCAGCAAGGAGTGTTGAATCCAACAGCATGGGATTAAAGCAGAGCAGCTGACCTAGCTACTGCTTCCCAGCTGTCTGTGCTGCACTCTGAGCTCCCAGAGTGGACCCACATTGGGGTCCAAAGGAACTAGCCACCAAAGTGTGAAGCACAGCAGTGAGGGCAGGCACTAAAAGGGAAGAGAGCCAGGGCATGACTGAACTGCCCCAAACAGATCTGCTGATGTTTCTGGGCTGATCTTTCATTATTTTATTCAGTTTGGGAAAACAAAAAAAAACACCTTTCCTATGTAAGAAGAGTCTTAAAATTCAATTTCAAGCCCCAAACCTGAGCGATCCAGGCATTAACAGTGACTTGGATCCAGGTAATATTTTCAGTCTGCTGATATTTAGCAGCAAAGAGGATGTCTGGCAATACACACCTAAGGCAAACGTTCAAGAAAACCCTTTTGTACCCTTTAAACTTGACCTGACACATTTAAGAGAAGTGCACATGGCATTTCAGAGCAGCCCCAAACCAAAATGTGAGAGACTTGAAATAATTCACGGTAATTAAAAACGAAGAAATCAGAGTGACTGAGTACATCCAATGGGCAAAGATCAAATAAATTGGTGGATTCTCAACCAGCATTAATGGGAAAAACAGCAGTTCCTCATCAGAACCCTTAGTAATCTGCATTAATTGCATCACTGTTATTTGCTGGTGGGTAGGATCCCCTGGGGACATCTGTCTGGAAGGAGGACAGGGTACAAATGAACGTGCTTTTCCAGAAGAATGCCCCTGGCCAACTTGCTTGACAAGAAGCCATTACAGAAAAGGTGTTTCACTCAGCGCCTAAGAAAGGTCAATCATTTACACTGATGCCAGAAGCTGTTATAACTTGGAGAGAGCATTTGTACCACATGGATGGCCTTTTACAAGGCAACACAGAGGAGAGGCTTCTGATAAGCCTTGTTCTGCCTTCACAGAGGCTCTTTCCCATTCCTCAATCCAGCTGTCCTGCACAGAGCTGTGCCACATCCGGCTGCCTCTGCAGCTGCTGGACGCCCCTCTTCCACTGTACAAAGTGGAAGAGCTCTTGGAGTCCATAGCTGAGAAGTCCTGAAGAACATTTTTCTTGAAGATTCACAAAAGAGATGGAAGGAACTTGTGAGTTATTACTTTAAGAAGATGCAGGATTTTTAAGCTAAGCTCTCAACCTATGATCCCTGCTCCCGTAAGGGTGCTTGCCCTGTGTACCTGATGATTACTCCTGCTTGCTGGGTGTCACTGTTCTAGTCTGGGCTTCCCAGGCCCACATCAGTCAACCAGCCACAGGTGATGCTATTTCCCACGGAGACACAGCTGAGGTGTTCACAGAAGTAGCTGTGAAGGTACTAGTGGTTAGGGTGGCAGTGAAGGCAGCCTGGGTACCAGACACATCCTCATGCCCTCTGCTTCAGCTCCTCCAGCTGTGTCAGTGAGGAACTGCTCTGTTTGTGAAAAAAACAAAATCCCACTGATGCATGGAAAGTCTCTAGTGCCTGCTTCAGTCCTTCCTCAGGAGCCTAGGAAGATGATTTCCCCACAGACAGACACTTCTTTCCATACTCAAGGCAGGCGATCCAAAGGAGGAGCATTAGGCCTGGGAGCTAGGAGGCACCCTGGCAGCCAGTACAGGTCTACTTTTAGAGGAGCCAGTGCCAGCCAGGTGACAGTGACAGCACATATGTGGAGCCATCACACCAACCCAGATCACCACAGGGCTGCTGCGCAATTACAGATGGAGCCTGCTGCTTCGTCTACTCACACACATCAGGGCCCTAGGCTGAGGAACACAAAGCTAGACCAAAACAGAGCTTTGGGGCTCTCTTTTCCTCGCTAACACAGAGTAACTGCACCAGCAGTGCAGTGGAGACGCGTGGGCCTAACATCAGTGTGAAGCTGTGGGTGACATGACTTCTGTGGAGCCGCTACCTGTGGACATCATCTGCCCAGGGACACCCCACCAACACCCTCTCAGCACAGCAAAGGGAGAGATCCCATCTTGTTACAAAACATCAGCTATTTTAAGTACCTGCTGAAGCACCCAGCAGCAAACAGGAATGCTTTCCTGCTCGGGAGACCAGCGAGGTTGTTGTGCATTTCCACAGCTTAGTGGATTGAGAGTGGGAATTTGGTGACAGGTCTACAGACACAATCAGGGGGTCTTCAAATAAAGCGAGCGACTCAACACCCTTCTCAAGTCCAGAAATTCATGAAGCCCTTGAGCAGATCAAGTCTCACAAAAGATGTAAGCAGTGTTGACGTTGCCAAAGAATAACAAGATAGATGTCACAGGGACGCAAACACCAGGCTCCATCATCTGTGGCAGTCTGGGGGACCTGCTCTGAGGCACGAGGTCCAGCTCGGGCTGACAGCATAGGCTTAGCGTGGAGAGCTGGAAGCCAGATCATCACCCTTCTCAACACCATGACAGTCCTCTTTTAAAAACTCCTCGATAGTCCTCTTTTAAAAAGATCAGATCTAAAAGCAGAGTTACTTGCATGAGCCAGAAAACTGATCCTAAATCAAAGAGACCAAACGCTGTCTGTAATAACGTTTCACATGAATGGCCGTAAAGGGGCTTTTTTCACTCACAGAAGAGCTTGTCCACAGGGCAGTAAAAACCTTCCAGAGATCAGCAGTGCATGGTAAATAAATCAGATAGTAATAAGGCAAGAACAACTCTCCCGCTAGTAATCTGACCTGGCTTTAAACCTCCAACTTTGGGGCTCCAAACCTACGCGTGTAGAAGCCTTTGACTGTTATACCAGGAGCCTCTAGCTCGAGGACTGCAATTGTGCTCAGCTCCTAAGAAATGGATTTAGCTGCAGCTCAGTCCTTATTGTTCTCCTGTATGAGCATGCCTCAGACAGACATCAGGACAGCCCAGCACATGCTTTCCAGCATGTGATGCTGGACCTCTTTTTGGGCAGCATCACAGAGTGCACACCTGTGGTTCTGGGCCAGGCGGTGCACAATGTACTCTCCTCACATGCTTCTGTAGACAGTTGTACATCTACTGGCAGGAAGGCTGGGCACCAGTGGTCTTCCCTAAATTAAGCAATTTGAAGATCATCCTTCCCCATTCTCATTTGTTGATTAGAAAAAAAAAAAATCAATGTGCTAGCCACTTTGATATGTATGCTCCCCCGGCAAATTGCCAAAGCTTTTGCTAGTGCAGTTCTCCATTCAGAATGCCAATCATTACACACTTCGCACATGAACTTTTTGACCATGAGTTCATATGAACAGTATTTCGCTTTTGGACTCCATTACCTTTGTAGGTCCCTTTCAGCTGAACTAGTCTATCCTAAAACCCAGTCTCTCAGCTGTTGCTAGCACCTCTGGTCCTTCTCCTCACCTATGGCTGGGGTTAATCTGATGCATGTAAACAAAGAAGTTCTTGGGTTGCTTTGACTGACGTCACACCTATTTATCTGTCTCATTGTTAGATCAAAAGCATGTAATTACCTAAGCTCAGGGGAAACTGCCACTTGACTGGATGGGATTTTTGCATGGGAATGATCAGCAGGTGCAAAATAATAAAACAAATAAATCAAATTGCAATGAAGTAGCTGAGCATACGTTAATATTCAGGACAAGATCACCCTTTATAACATTTGCAGCATCACAAGGGACTTTATAGGCAATAAGTTTTCTAGACCTACCTAGGAGTTCTATACTTACAATAACCCCTGGGTAATAACCTCCAACAGTCACATTTTGTGTTCTTGTTGTAGCAGCTAGGCCCACCGTTAGAATTAATACTGACACAATGAGGAGAGTCACAGTTACGTAGAGGGAATTTCTTTTTCTTCTATTGAACGACCCTAAAAACACACACAACAGAATTTGCTAATTCCATCTGGGGGTGGTCACAGTATCACAAAATTTTCCTCCCACCACCAACCACATAACAGTGAATTTCCTTTCTGGCAACGTGAGAATATTTTTTGTTTTGGCTGTCTCTTTTCACCTTCACTGACATACTTTATCAACTGCTAACTAGGGCATCTGAATTCACATCTGTTTATCATTGCTTGGATATGGATGAAGAGAGCCTTAAGAACTGTAACTTGGCAAAGCTCACCTGGATACAACAAAGCCTTCCGGCACCCTCCAGTCTGGGACAATCAAGCTAATGATAAATACTACCATTATGTATTCATTTCTTTTCTGATATATGTCTGCTTACATCAAGCCAAATATCCACACTCTGCACCACCTGTTTTGAAGGGGGAAATCTTCACTGTAAACATATCAGAAGGCATCCACGATTTTCCATATAAATGAGACATCACCAGTAACAGCCACTTCTCCTGCAGTATCATTCTCTACTTTCAGCAAGGACCAGGTATTTTTAGATGTTTGAATAATGAACTTGAGGGTTTGGTTTTTTTTTAATGTATTTATAGATCTCCCAAATGAGTATAAATATAAAATAGTGATCCCATCAGCCAAGAGGAAAGCTGGCTGCCATCTTACGCTCAGCAACACCTTTAGGGTTGTTTGTTCAGTGTGTATTCCGCAATCTTTAAATCACTTTGTGGAACAATTCTTTTGATTACATTTCATGCATTATGTAAACACAATCCATCACAAGTGAGCAGCTGGCAGGATAACAGGCTGTAATGGTCCCCTGCCTGCCCTGGGGCTGCACCTGCTCCCTGTGGCTCCTGGGACCACTCCAAATCCCATCCTTGCAGCCCGGGGCTCTCCAAAGCACCCAGGGAGCAGGTGGAGGCATTCTCCACTCCAGAGGCTCCCAAGTGGTGTGCACACCACGAGCACCTTGCAAGGTATTTCAAAGCAGGGCAGGAATGCACCCCAAGAGCAAGGAGCTGCTTCTGGTCCTTCCTCTGTAGGGACAACTCTCCCCCCATCAAGCACAGACCCCACCACCAGCCACAGCACATCCTCACTGGGTGATCCATGCTCTGTGGTGGCACAGCCACGATCAGCTCAGGGCCAAACCATCACATCCACAGAGAGCAGATGAGCTCAAAAACAAAGCCGAGTCCTGAGCAGGCTTACCACCCCAACACAAGGAGATAAAAGGCAGGAGGAGTTTGTAGGGAAAAACTGTGTCCTTTTTGACTTGCTAGCATCTCTGATAGGAAAAGCTCTTCTCCTGATTGTGCCCTTGGGCACAGCTGTAACTGCAGTACTGGGACATCACAAGGTCCAAAAGCAAGAGGTCTGACAAGTGGTTAGTCAGTTCTTAGCTGGAGTGAATATCTAGACAGGTGCTAGTTCCAAATAAAACACACATTTCAAATAACTGCTAAAGCATCCCTAAGGCCCAGGCTGTATCTTTTATCATCACTCTCTTTTTATTCTCCTAAATCTGCCAAATAAGCTAATAATATAAAAATCTAGACTTTTAAGTGTTTAAAATCCATCAAGATACCAGGCCATTCTGAACATACTGCCTCCCAAATACCGGAGTTTGTGCAACGCTCCAGTTCTAATGTCATCCTTTTAATGCAAGCATCACAGAAATGTCATGAAATACCAAAGCACTAGGACTAAAGGTTCAGCTGAACAAAAAACTTCAGAAAGGTGGGGAACAAGTTGCTACCTTTTACAGAGCTTAGTTCTGAACGGAAGGAGGGAAGAACCTGTCTTGCTTAAACACAGTAGGTCACCAACCTTCTGATCACTGCTATAGCTTGGCTGGTAAATGAGAAGAGAAGTAGTACAGCCATACATTCCTCACGCAGCTTAAACTCTTTAGGGTTAGGCTGTGTGGGTGTGCAGATGCTCGTGTGCCTCCCAAACAGCCCTGCAGAGCCAGCCTGAATGAGTGCGGGGCATACACATGGAGCTACACACTGGTCCTTCTGCATGTCCTTCAAAAAGGGTATCCTTCAACAGATCCTTCAAAAAGTCACAATGAAAAATGGCAAAATATGCCATCTTCCTCAAAACCAGAGTATTTTATAGTAACTTTTCTTCAAGAAAATGCTCTAAAACAAGAAGCTTGAAATATCATATATGCACTTGGAACTTGTTTCACAACCCTGCTCCCCACATTCACATTTCTCCATTGTTTCCCAGCTCAAAACTGACACACACCAACATGCGATAGCATGGAACAAAAGATTTCCAATCAAAAGACTTCTGAAATCTTCTAAATATTCCTTAATAAGAGGGGGGGGGGGGAAAGCCAAATACTTTAATTCCAGGTCTGAAGAAAAACCACCGTAACACTTTAATTTGAAATCTCAGAGAAAATGCGGTCATCTCCACTTCATCTCTGTTCTTGGACACTAATGTCATTGTTCCCTTCTCTGAAAAGCTGCTTTGTTACACGTACATTGATAAAGTGGTTTTGTACTTCCAGAAGGACGCCTGCAGCTGTTTCAGCAACCCCGAGCTTTTAAAACAGCATGTCCGCTGATGGATGCCCTGGCTAAATCATCCATCAGGACATTAATTTTTGCTGCAAAATTCCCTGCTAGCTTGGCTGTTTTCCTCTTTGCTACTGAACCAGGTTCAGCTTTACGTGCAGGAGAGCAAAGGGAAGCCACGAGCACTACACAGCTTTGCCACCTCTCCTGTTAAACGGCAGTAACAGCCTTTTCTCTGTGATTTATCCAGACCAGATACCTCTGTGATTTATCCACATACCTCCAAACTTGCCGCGTTTAGAGGTATCTTGCAGTGTGAGCATATGAGGCAGCTTGCATATAACTCTGTGAGGCAGAGGTAAAGACATTAGCACTGCGTATCACCTATTTCTTTCACTGGAACGGCACTCGAAATGCATTCAGGCTTCACTAAGACCAATTTTACATTAAGCCCCAGAAACGTCCTAAGCACCACAGCCACAAGCTCACCACCAACCGGGGTGTCAGCAGGGCGAGCCCCCTACCAAACCAGGGTGGTTTTCTGTAGATTGCTGCAGAAGTTCAGAGTGATAGCTACCTTCGTGTGGCCTCGATGTGCTGCGGCTCCTGCCCCCTGGCACAGCACCGACTTCCCTCGGCGAGCGGGGGGACGAGCGAACAGCAGGGCAGCCCCCTCCAGCCCCCCGGCCACGCCGCACAACATGGCCGCGCCGCGCCGCCCCCAGCCCCGGCCCCGCTTACCCACGGAGTCAGGCAGGGCGATACCGCCCGGCCGCTGCTGAGTCAGGGCCTGCCGCATGCTGCCCGCCGGGCCCCGGCCCCGGCCCCGGCCCGGGCAGCGGCTCCCAGGCGCCTGCGCGCAGCGGCTGAGACGGCTACGGGGCCGGGGGCGGGCCCGGAGCCTGGTGGGGGCCTGATGGGGGCCGGGCCGGGGCCTCGCTGCGGGGCCCTGGGGGTGTTGTGGGGTTCGTGCGACGCCCGAAATCCCACCCGGGAGTGCGGGCTCTGAGCTGGGGGACCCCTCGCAGAGCAGGGCCGGTTCGCTGTGGGGATCGGTTCGGCCCCGTTAAGAGCCCCCCCCCCCCCCGCGAGTCGTGAAGCCCGGTGGCAGCTCCAATGTTACCGGGGGAGAAGGGGAGGGGCGTTACAGACAACACCGTAATTCCCCTCCAGAATTACAGCTCGGCCCTCACAGCTGGTAGCGCATTTTTGGGTGCGGTGGGGTGTTTCTGCCCCAGGGGTTATTCTGGGGACGGGAGGGCTGAAAATGCTGCCATGTAGCCAAGTTGTCTCGCAGCACTTGGCCCCTGCGCTCACCAGTGGCACAACACAAAATTCAGGGCTGGGGCTGCCCTGCTTCATCCTCCCCACTCCCCACATTGCTCCCCTGGCCTCTCTGCACCCCACCAGCTCCCCTCCACCTCAATGCCCTGCTGCTTTGGGTGCTCCCATCTTTTTCCAAACATCCCTGTCCTCCCCACCCACACGGGGCAATGGTGAATCCAGCACAATCAGAGACAGACTTGGGCAATTCCAGCCCCTGTCCCCCCGTGTTTCAGTGCAGATTTTTACTTCCCAGTGCTCTGGCTTCCCTGCAGTGCCTGATGTTTCCCAGGCCCCATCTGAGAGGCCCCACAAGCACCTCATCTTCCCAGCTGAGGAGCCAGGGCAGGACCTTAGCTTCTGTTTACCAGATCATGTCTGTAAAATGGGGATAAAAGCATCTTCCCAGCAGGCTCTGTAATTGCTTGTAAATCATTTTTAATGCCCTGGGCTGAGAGGCGCTAAGTGCAAATCATGTAATTATTTCAAGCCAAATCATATTTCATCAAGTTAAAAGAAACTAATCCTATCTCTACTTCAAAAACCCACACTTTTATTGGATAAGAGCCTAATTACCAGCCTCTCCCTAGAGCAAAGAGAAGGCACACGCTGACAGGGGTGCAAGAGGCAAGCTACAAATGCCCAGATCAATTAATGGCAAAGAACACTTTGCCTCCAGAGAAAGCAGCAGTTATTTACCTTGGATGAACCGGCACAGCCCCATGCACACCGATACAGGGGTGTGCATGTGCTCACAGGGAGCTGCGTGCGCCCCAAGTCCCACAGGCCCCATGGAGCAGCTGCGTCCCATCCCAGCTCCATCCTGCATAGGCTCTGGTACCATGCCAGCCCCGCCATATGCCCAGTGGCAGACATGGGGCAGCCCGGGGCCACTGCCAGATCCTGCTCCTTCCTGCTGGGCACATTTGCTAGCACTGCTGGGGAGCAGCTCTCGGCCACACGCGGGAGAGGATATGCGAGACGGCGCTCGGCTCTTGTGGCCCTGCGATGTCCCCGTGCCTCAGTGCAAAGCCTCGGGCTGTGGCAAGGCAGCATTTCCTCACCGCTGAGCAGGGCCTGAAGAAAGGAAGGTTTCTGGCTATGTTCAAATTGTGCTGGGGTGTGAGCTGAGCTGGCGGCTGGAGCCATGCTCCAGCTCTGACTGTTGGTATAAAACAAACCCCACTGTTCCACGAGAGCTGCATGGGGCATAACAATAACAGTGGCTGTCACGTAGCTCCCATGCTGCTGGAGCTATTCCAGGAGTTTCGGCAAGACTTTTCCCCTCATCCCCCCACAGCCCCCCATCCACAACCCATTGCTTCCAGCATGCAGGTCCCTCACAGCCGCAGGACCTTAGCACCCTGTGCCCTAACACAACCTCCTGTGCCCGTAATTCACTGACAAAGGAAAATGTGATCCTCCCCAGCACAGTGGCGCAGCAAGGCATCGCTCTGGAGAGCGTCCCGCTGGCCATGCCTGGGGAGCAGACGCTGCGTGCCCCCAGCTGCTGCCTCAATTCAAAGGGATAAATATAAACCTGCCCCTCTGCTGCAAGAGAGATTTTGCAAGCATGGAGCAGGGTCCGGCGGTGACTGACAAGCACCTATTGACAGCCACACAGCCACCGAGAGCCCTAGTGACTGTCGAGTGTTTGTTAACAGACACCCCGTCTCTCCACGGCACAGCACCCCTCTCCCCGTGTCGGGTGTTAGCTGCTGCTGGGGAGGCTCCAGCAGTACAGTACACTGCAGGACCACTGCAAAGGGCACCAGGTGGCAGGGGCCTTATGCCCAGAACGGGATTCCGTTGCGTTGAGCTCACCCCTCTTAGGAAAGCAAGTTATTTTTTGACCCGCTCCTGAACGCTGAAGTCTTCTGGGTGAGTGAGCAAAAGCAGCCGTGGTTCGTCAGCCGCAACCACTGCGGGCAGGCAAAGGTCTCCTGGCCCCCTGGGCTGGGGGAGCCTCGCTCAGCTGGAGACAGCAGTGGGGCTGGGGGCTGCAGTGGGCAGGGGACTGTGCCCACTGGCTCCACAGTGGGGACGGAGGCACTGGGCTCAGCCCTGGGCTCCCTCAGTGCTAACACTCACATTTGTCTGTGTTTCAGAGCCAGGGATGGAGCTGAACGCTGCCTCCCCGGGAGGCAAAAGGCTGGTAAGTGTTCGGGGGCTGCTTCGAGAGGCGAGGCGGGGGCTGCAGCCACTCAGCTCACCTCCTGACGGGTGAAAGTGGCAGCTTTGCTGTAGGAAATGCTGCCTGGTGCCCCTGCAAAATGCCAGCGCTGTGCACTGGGAGGGAAGGGAGAGGCAGCAGGGCTGGCAGTGCTGCAGCCCTGTGAGAGGCTTTCCATAAAATCCTTATGGTTGTCCCGGACTCTTGCCCTGTCCCTTCTTGCTGGCCATGCACCCTCAGCACCTGGACATCCTCACGGGAATGGCCAGTGCTGGGGGAGTTGCTTCAGGCCCCCGGCAGGCTGCCCCAGCCCCACTCAGCCTACCCCACCAACCCGGCAGGATGGGACCTTCACCTTGTGCTGCATCTGCAGCATGGAGCCTGTGTTCCTGTGCTATGGCTATTTATAGCAGGGAGGAGAGTGCGAGGAAGGAGAATTCATCCTCTTCTTCTTCCTTCTTTTCATCTTCCTCCATCCGTTGCCCAATGCAGGTGTCCTGCCCTGCACGCCCATGCCTTTCCCCCACTTCTCACTACTTTGCACTATCTGAACAGAGCTCAATCCCCCTCAATCCGGAGGGATTTCCTAGCCAGAGTTTCTGCTAAGCTGCTGGCCGCGTCCCAGGGCAATCTGCAGGCTATAAATGCTTCACTGGCCCAACAGGTGTCCGCAGACAGTGGGTTTCCCCAGCCCTTGGCACAAGCTGCCAGTGCAGCTGCTGTGGGGTCTGGCTGTGCTCACCTGCACGGCCCCATCTCCCCAAGCCCACTGCAAGCATGGCCGGACCCAGCCAACAGCGCCTGACCTCTGCCTTACGGCACAGGGAGGCGATGGGCCAAGTCCAAGGCTCCAGTTTTTCATGTTTTCCATCTGGAGTCCTAGCTCAGCACCCGTTCTCCCGGCATCCAACCTCGACACAAAGCCTGCTTCTCTGGGGAAAGGTGGGTTTGGGGAGAAACTCCTCCTGGTTGGCAAACCCTGCTCTGGGGTCACCCAGCCCTGAGCTCCAAGCAAGGGCTGCACCCTGTCCCACATTGCTGCCTGGTTTTAGAGCTTCCACAGGTTCAAGGCATTTAGGGACAGTCACCCTAAATCACATCTCCAGTGACTTGTGGCCAGAGAGAGAGAATTTAGTGTCTGTGAGCTCCAGATAAATGCCTCTTCATCACCAGGGCCGTGGCACAAAGAAAACTCTCTCTGTGCCTGGGGATGCGCTTTTCCTGGGAACTTGGTGTAATTCAAAAAATAACATTACAGGGATTTCTCCAAAGACTAAACACTTGCTCACATGCCAAGAAAAATAAAGTGGATGACCTCTTCAGTGATGCTGACTGGTGTCATCCACAGTAACACGGAAAATGCACACATGTGGTTAGAGACATGGTAGTGTGGGAACAGCACCAGCTCACCCAGCTTGCAGGCTTTCTTGTGGTCACGTTGATGCAGGTTAGAGAAGACAAACTTTTGTAAATGCCAGGACAAGGAGACAAGGAGATGGAACTCAGTGTGACTGCAGTGCCATGGAAAAAAAAAAAAAAAAAAAAAAAAGAACGCTGGAATCTAAGTGATCATAAGTCAGAACAGCCAGCCTCTCCTTAACTCAAGAGTGATGATGGGAAAATGGAAATTTGAAACATTTCCAGCTATTAAGTGCTTTTGCATTTATTTTTGGCCAATGAGATGCTCAGCCTGCCTGTGGGGGTTGTGTTCTGTAACTCTTCCAGGAAAATAAGGATGAAGAGAAAGTGCAGGATCTTGACACAGGAGAAGCAGAGACCAAGGCAGAGATGGGGAACAAAACTTGGGCAGACCTGGCCGGGGAGATGAAGACCTTCCTGTGGAACCCAGAGGAGAGAACCTGCCTAGGGAGAACAGCCAAGAGCTGGGGTAGGTCCTTGTTTGAGCCCCGTTTCTGGGGGTTGGTGCCTTTTCTCCTTCATGGTGGATGCACTTTCCTGCGAACATCTGTGCTAGCCTGGATCACTGCCCCGTCCCAGCAGTGAGGGGTGCACATTTCTTAGCGGGGCAATAAAAACAGCTAGTTGGGGAGGGGGAGGACAAGGAGACAACTGAAGTTAGACCAAGGTTAGACCAACCTAGGTACACCAAGTACCTTGGTCTGGATGCCAGTGTTTATCAAGAACTCATAAGCAAAAGTTTGGAAAAAAATTAAGAGACGGAGCAAAGGCAGGGGACCCCAGCTCTGTTGTGGCCTGGATCCTGCCAGGGCAAGCAGGGAGCAAGCCCTCTGCACCTGGCAATGTGGCAGTAGTGGTGGGCCTGCAGTGAATGCTGCCAGGCAGCCCTCCTTGCACCCCAGGAAGGTCTCGTCCCTGTCTCCGTCCCTTTCTTCATCCCCCCACTGCTCCTTGGGTACAACTCTTGGGCTGGCATGGATGCGTCCCCAGCTGAGCAGTGCTGGAAGTTGCACGTCTGCAGGAATGGGGAGGGCGCAGTGAGCACCAGCACATGGGTGTCATCTCCTGGTACCGCACGGATGGGCAGCAGTGTCACCCCTGGTGGTGACAGCCCCATCTGCCCCATCCTGGCCCGCAGCGGGATGCAGCCCCACAGCAGTTCCCAGCCCCGTGCTTGCACACAGCTGCGTTCCCAGGGCTCCCCCCACACTGCCGGCACGTTTCTCCTGGGAAATGTTTGGGTTAGGTTTTGCTTCGCTCTGCGCCACTGGGTTTTATTCATAGGCCACAGCCTCCTGAGACATCCTCAGCCGTCAGCCTGGCCCTGAGGAAAACAAACACTGTGCCTGGACG
Organism: Aythya marila; assembly: GCF_965140915.1. Lineage (NCBI taxonomy): Eukaryota > Metazoa > Chordata > Aves > Anseriformes > Anatidae > Aythya > Aythya marila. Next base: position 6,213 of record NW_028136736.1, on the reverse strand, counting down.
TCAGGGCCAAGATGCTGGCAGTGCCGTGGGCCGGGCAATGCCGTCTGCCACAATCCTAGTGCCTGGGTCCTCATCACAGCCAACAGGAGGTCAGGGTGGGAGCACCTTCATGTGGCCCCCACCTGGGTCCTGACTCAGCTCTGGGAAGGGCTGTGCCACGAAACAGATCCAAAGGATCCATCCGCAGGGCCTGGGTGGGCAGGGAGTCCATCCAACAGCCCCGTGCCCCAAAATTCTGGTGTCAGGGTGGAGGTGGCTGCCAGCATCCCCATGGGACATGCTTGGGTTACACTGACAGCAATGTGCCCTCTCTGCTCTGCAGGCCTGATCTTACTGTTTTACTTCGTTTTTTACACGTGCCTGGCGGGGATGTTCGCCTTCTGCATGTACGTGATGCTGCTCACCCTGAGCCCCTACACACCCACCTACCGGGACCATGTGGCTCCGCCAGGTACGTGCCCAGCCTTGGGTGCCTCTGCTGGAACACACAGACAGGCTGCAACGGAAGGGTTGTGTAGACAGAAAGAAATCTTATTATCAATAATAGAAAGATTTATGAGAGGAAATTTTGCAGACTAAACGGAGAGGTCTTTTTTCTTATGTTCTTCGCAAATGGACAAAGAGTTAAGGTGAGATCTTAAAGCTTTTTTGAAGCAGAAATAAAGAATCAAAGAGACTCACAGAATCACAGAATTGAAGGGGTTGGAAGAGACCTCGAAAGATCATCAGGACCAACCCCCCATGCCAAAGCAGGTTCCTTAGAGCAGGCTGCCCAGGTAGGTGTCCAGACAGGCCTTAAATACCTCCAGAGAAGGAGACTCCACAACTTGCCTGGGCAGCCTGTTCCAGTGCTCCATCACCCTCACCGTGAAGAAGTTCTTTCCCATGTTGGTGCGGAACTTCCTGTGCTCTATCTTGTGGCCATTACCCCTTGTCCTGTCCCTGCAAAAACTCACCAGGGATTGTCCTGAGACAAAAGTCCCAGCTGCTACAGATCCATTAGGGGCAGGATCCTACTGGGTTTCCACCAGCTGAAGACCTGTCCCCATCTGTTGTGGGGGCCAGGCTCCAAGCCCGGTTCAGCAAAGTGCTTCTAAATGGCATTACCCAGGGTGCTACCATCCACTGCAGCAGCAATGGTGCTGCAGCTCCCCAGCCACCAGGTTGTCTGGAGAGGACCAGACATCTTAAATAGCCCCCATGTAAAGCCTTTGTTCAGATTATATTAATTGTTATTGTAATCACTCCATTATTCTGATTATTCTTAAAGAGGCAAGTTTAGGCATTTCATAGATGATACCCACTCATTTCATCTGCTCCCCTTTTATACCTCAGACCTTTGAAACCAAAATGCAAATCAGGAGTAGCTTTTACACTTTTTTTTTTTTTTTTTTTTTTTTTTGGGATGTGGGGGGCGGAATAGGGAACAATGTTCAAAACCTTCTTTCCCCATGGCAGAAGCAACATTTCCCTGGGCTTTCATGTCAGTGGGGAACAAGTGACCCCCTGGCCCTCTCTCTGCCCCCAGCTGGCTGAGAGCATGGGGGTCCCTTGGCCCCTGCGTGCTGCAGAAGGATGAGGATGGGGATGATGAGGATGATAAAGATGTTACTGCCTGCTTGAGAACTGGTGCTGCTGGCCTGTGCCTGTGCCCAGCCCACCCAACATTCTCCACAGCCTGTGGCCAGTCCCCATACCTGCTCTGACAGCATCCATCTTGTTCTCCAGGGGTGATGATCAGGCCATACCTGAATGGATTCACCATCGCCTTCAATGTCTCCGAGCGCAGCACATGGCAGCCATACGTGGACAGCATGCACCACTTCCTAGCAGGTGGGTGTTGGGGTGCCATGGGGCAGAGCACCTCTGGGTGCCTCACGTCTCCTGCCTGGAAAGGGAGGATTCGTGAGGTGGTCTCAGGAGCTTCTGTGGGAGGAAACTTCCTGATCCAGGTGGGACTGCCCTTCATGTGAGGGTGCACTCAGTGATTTGATGTGAGCAGGCCTGGAGAAGCATTAATGAGTCGCTTGGTCCCCACCAGCTTATGATGACAAGGTTCAAGAGGAGAAGAATATTGAGTGCATCTCGGGGCAGTACTTCATCCAAGGGGGCAATGAGAGTGAAGAGAAGAAAGCCTGCCAGTTCAAGCGCTCACTGCTGCAGAACTGCTCGGGAATCGCGGATCAAACTTTTGGCTACTCCAGAGGCCAGCCCTGCATCCTGCTGAAGATGAACCGGGTACAAAAAAAATCTGGTTGTCATGATTCCTTCCTTCAGTGGATCCTAGTGGGACAGACTAAGGACTGTGCGGGGCCTGAAACTCATCCTGTTCTTAGGCCCAGGGAAATAGAATGAGAAACCCCAAACCTGCTGGCTTGTACCTGCCAGAAAACCTAAAAATGAAGCACTACAAAACTCTGCAGATTTGATTTGATGAAGGGCTGGGTGCATGGCAGCACCTGTGCCAGCCTCCTCTCTAGGAGGAAGTGAGCTTTAGGGCTACACCTGAGGCCCTCATTTCTTTATAACAGGCATTTTTGCAGAACCAAATTTATTAGAAAATTTCCAATATTCTGGCAGCTCAGTGCATGCTGCTGGAAAAATAAAGGAGGGGGGAAAGCGAGCTGTGTGGGGAGATGGTTGTGTTATACCAGGGATAATCCCAGCATCCTTCTCTGCCTCTCCTGACACATCGTGGTTGTCCTGGGTGACTGGCATGCACAAGAGCTCTAGAAAGGGAGGCAGCACATACTTGGCGTTGCATTTCCTTCAAGTGTGAATGTCTTTTTTCCCTGCAGATCATAGGCTACCGCCCTGGCGCCGGGGTCCCCGTGAGCGTAGACTGCAAAGTGCAGGTACTGTCGCGCTCCATGCCCTCAGCTTAGCCCAGTGCCCTCACAAGACCCTGTGCTCCTCATGCCCCCAGCCCAACTGAGGTGGTCTGCTGAGGGCTGCAGGGGTGGCCACGAGTCTCCTGCTTCCCATCCTGGCCCTCACCCTCTCACTGCTGGTTCCCAAAGCCCCCAAAGCTGAGGAGAGAGGCTGGAGCTGCTGGCATCCACCCGCAGCCCTGTCCCAGAGAGCGCCCTGCAAGCTGGCAGCAGCAGCAGGAGCGGCTCCCACACAGGGCAGCAGCCAGGTCATACCCTTAGAGAGTGATAAAGAAGTAGCCGAGCACAGAGAAAGATCCATGGGCAGCAAACGCTGTAACTTTCACCCATACCCTCCTAGCACAGTTTTGCTCTGGCTCACTGCAGCAGCCACTGACTCACAGAGCAAACGTGCCACGAGTGAGCAGCTGGCACGGCTGAGCTGTGGTGGGGATTTGCAGGAAATTTTTGTGCTAAAGCTCCTTCACTTTACTTATTTTGTGTCCCACATGCTATGCGAGTACCTTTTTGTTTCCATCAAAGAAAGGCAATGAGAGCGACCTGGGGTCAGTGGACTTCTACCCTGGGAATGGCACATTTGACCTCATGTATTATCCCTACTATGGCAAGATCACACACGTAAGTAAAGGTTCAGATGTTCTGGTGGCTTCATTACCTCTCCTTGGGAAGGAGCTACTGCAGGGGGTACAGATGTGCTCACTGGCTATTTCAGGCAGCTGCAGGCAGGAGGGAGGCCATGGGCATTGGGATTGCAGCGCTCTATTTTTGTCTCTGACAAACTGCAGGTAATCTTTAGGGATGCTGGTTTTCCCTTGCCAGCAGTGGGAACAGTTAATTTTTCTGCTTGGGGTCCAGGTCTGGCTGTGCTAATCCCCCAGGCTAACTCTGGGGGGATGCTAACTAGCACTAACACTGGTCTCAACACCAGCATTTTCCTAGGGTACTGGGGAAGGTGACAGGCAACAGAGGAGGAAAAGCCCCCTAAAATGAGGCTCCTATTAAAAGACACGACAAAACCACTGCAAATTGAGCAGCTTGATGCAGAGCAGGCAAACACCAGTGTGTTTCTGGTCCCACTGGTGGGGGCTGAGCTGGGTCGTGCAGCCAATTACCCGTGATATTTACTGACCACGAAAGAGTATCGCCTGCTTTCCTGCTCCCTCAGCAAATCTTCCTCCTTTTCAGGTCAACTACACGTCCCCACTGGTGGCCATGCACTTTACAGACGTGAAGAGGAATTCTTTGGTCCCCATTCAGTGCAGCCTGCACGGGAAAGGGATTGTCAATGACGTTAACAGTGACCGCTTCCTGGGCCGAATCATCTTCACGCTCAGCATTGGGAAGTAGCCACGGCAAACACAGGGCACGTAGGTTTTGTCAGGCAGAGGCTTTTTCCTTTTTAAAGCATAAAGGCAGCATTTTTTTTTTTTCCTGCTAGGAAAACAGACACATGGAAACTTTTAATTTATTTTTGTTTATAGTTAGGAAACAAATGAGATGCAACAGTGTGGAACCACATCTTTTACCAGCTGATGTAACTCATTATTAATAAAAGTTAAGTTATACCCTGGGCAGGGAACCTGCAAGAGCATTTCAGTTTTTATTAGAGGAACTCTGGTATCTGAACACTATTTTCATAAGGTCTTTTACAAGTCACCCCTGTGAAATGCATTTTTCCTGGCTATAAATTTCAGTCTTTACCATAGTTTTATGTGCATTTCTCAGGCAAAAGCTAAAAAGATGGTAGTTTATAAGTACTATTCTTGTTAAAATAATAAATAGCAAAAAATCTGGATTATGCTTGCAGTAACAGCTAAGAAGTGAAAATGACAAATCTCAGGACGCCTCCTAGGAGCCTCAGCACCTCATGCAGCCAGGTGCTGGAGCAAAGGCCACATAGGGCAGCATTTGCCCTTGAACCTTTCCAGTTGTTCCCAGGCAGACAAGTGCCTTTCTCCCTCCTCACTTCAGTACTTCTCTCAAGTCTATTGGGCAGGGGACAACTGAAAGGAGCTCTTTATTCTCTCCCTGTCACGGCTCACAACTCCTCCTTCCCCTGCTCAGGCGCAGAAGCACCAGTGAAAAATATTCCTCCCTGGGGAAGCCCCCGCTTTGCTTCATCCCCAGCCTCCTCAAGTGGAAGCAGGGCTGAGCTAGCTCAGAGAGGCATTACAAGGCTTAAGCCATGTTCATGTCGATAGAGGTATGGCTATCTTTGTTCCCCAGGACAAAGCAGTGGTGATTTCAGCATCTATTACAGCCAAACACTTTGTTTCTACAGACACTCAAACTCAATTTAAAGCAGTTTTGATTCTTTGGAAAATGAGTTTTTTTTATTATTATTATTATTATTATTATTATTATTATACACCTTCACATTTAACATACAGAGAGTATATTTCATCTCTCTTATCAGCTATGAGCAGGACAGGACACCTTAGGATAACGTACTGCTTGGAAAGCACACTTACTAAAATTACTTACCGACTGAACAAGAGCATTATGGTATGTTTGTCCTACATTCTAGTCCAGATACTTCATCTGCCATCATTTTTGATCTATATAAGACTCTAAGAAGTCTTTTTTTGTATTAAAAATAAAGTGACTACAGTAAAATTAACTCTATGGTATCATTCTTAAAACATTTAAATGTAACAAATGTAATTTGTAACTTTTGTGGGCTCTGCTGGCCAGCTAGGGACTGGTTTTCAAAGACAAATGTAATGTGTGTAATCCTTGAATTTTGAGCATTTGATTAACTTCCTGAAGAGTTTAGAAGTCCAGTACACCAAGGCTCACTATAAGGCAAATATCACAATCAACCTCTTGGCAAAACCTATTTCTTAAGAACCCTTAAAAATATTAAATACAGGTATTTTAGGAGTTAATTTTCCTCAGATGTGATTATCCACATGAAATTGAAAAGAGATAGGGCAACGTTATGATTTTTTCCTCCATAACTTACCCAAAAGGACTTGTTCTGACTAAGTAGAAAACAGCCTCTGCCCATGAAGGCATGGCAGTGATAGTTACTCTAATTTTGACATCAGAACTAAGTCAAAACCACAGATGTTTCCCAGCCTGCCAACTGCTTTACGTCTTTAGAAGCACTTCTGTTTCTATAGGATCCTGAAAGGAAACAAACCCCTCTGTGCTTCAGACCATGAAATGAACGGCTATCCAGCCTGCAACAGGATCAAAGATTATTTATCCATTCCATGCCTGCCTGGTGGAAGGATTCACAAAGCAGCAGGGACTGTCCTTTGGCAGATGCTGTACCAATATACAATTCTTTTTTGTCACACCAACAGCCAGACCCAGG